>NC_047525.1:2714794-2919762 GCF_902827115.2 Pseudochaenichthys georgianus | reverse complement strand
GCTGTACAATGCATCCAGGAAATCAGAAGTTGTTTTGTGTTTAGATACATTTAGAAGATCGATGTTAAAATCCCCACAAATAATACATGTTTTATTTTCATTTAGGCCGTCCATTAATATTCCTAAACTATCTTTAAAAAGCTCTACATTTGATCCTGGTGCTCTATATGCACAAGTCACAACAGCATTTCTCTTCCTTTCCATTTCAATGTCTATAGTTATGCATTCCATTAAATCATCATCACAATTGACATTTTTTCAACCAGTGTGCATTTTAGGACGCTGTCCACATAAAGAGCCACACCCCCTCCTCTCTGACTGGTTCTTGGATATGGTGTTGCACGTAACCCTCAATCTGGAAATCAGTGACTTCGTCTTTATTTAGCCAATCTCCGATATGGCAATTACTTTGAATTTACTTTTAAATGTATGTAGGTATTCAGTGATCTTATTAAAGTTTGCATACAGACTCCTGCAGTTTAAATGTATTAAAGAAAATGTATTTTCAAGTCCAACATTGTCATTAAATTGATCGGTATAATATTTACACGAGTCACTTATATGATTAAACACATGATTCTCTGAATCGACATCATGATCTATACTGTACATGTTATGCTCTGTTGTACATGTTATACTCTGTGTTGTACATGTTTACTCTGTGTTGTCAAATCTGGAAAAGATTCCGAGTGGCTCAGTCATTGATGTGTTATTGTTTTCCATGTACGTCTGCAACGAGTTCACTCCCTCCACACATACCTGTTCAGTCCTTTGCTCTTTCATGCCGATCAAGCGAGTCAGTTAATGTCTTTACGTCCGACATCAGCTCACATCCTGGGGTTCTCCGGTTCCTGGAGCGGTGTGTCTGCCATCCTGAAGCCTGAAGAGTAGACTCCAAGTCCGGTTCTCCTGCTGGACTCTCCATGTTGACACCATACTCCAGTAGACCCTGTGCCGCATCTTGTGGGTTGTTAAACACCCTGACTTTCCCGTTTTTCTGGAATAATTTCAGTTTAGCAGGGAACAGAAAGCGGGATGTTTCTTTCCTGGAGCTGCTTCCTTACTTGTCTGTATTTTGCGCGCTCCTTGAACACTTGGGTGGTGAAGTCCTCATCAAAGAAAATCTTGCAATCTTTCACCCTAATGTCCTTCTTTGCCTTTTCCAGTGGTTTCTCCGGAGGAGAATCGTAGGGGCGCCGTAAGGGAGTGAAAAGTTAGGACGATTCTAAGGGCCTGTGACTGACAGGGGCCCAAACAATTTTAGAACATTAAGAAAAAAAAATGTAAGTAACCAATGTGATATCTTTTCATGGGGCCCAAAATCCCTGGTGGCACCCCTGGGAGGAGCTGACAGCCTGGTGCAGAGTGGGAACCGGGTGACCAGCCTACTAGCTTGTTAGCTAGCTTGATAGCCACTGGCTGGAGGCGGCAGGGGAGAGACGATTCTTTCACACACACATACAGGTATTGGGCCGAGGGCGACACCGTACTTCCGGTATCCGCCATTTCACGCGAGGTGCAAGCAGAATTTCATAGTCTATTGCCTTAATCAATATCTAGTCAACTCTAAAATACCACATATATGCATTGGCATGATAATATTATTGTGACAAGTGGGGTATTCACCTGGTGTTTCCAGAAATTAGACGTAGATGCAGCCAAAATCGACAAAGGCCACTTTCGAGGGTCGTTTTTCCATACATCTGCAGGCAGTCTGTAAGGGCAATCCGACAACCCACACAGCTCTAGTTCACGCTGGTAACGACCTAGAGCACACCCCTCAAGTCCAGAGATGTCATCCGAAGACATGCAGCGATTTCTTCGGTCGTTAATTCAGAAAAAAAAAACCTAGTGCGCTCTGCCTGGCTACGTTAGCTAGCTGTTTATATTAACACCTCCAGGATATTTGCACCTCCAGGAAAATGCGTATTTATATATATATGGCGCGCGTTGCATTGTGGGTAGCGTCGTGATGTCACTGTGTGAAAGAATGTCAGCGGGGAAGCCGGCTGATCGCAGCGGGATGGGAAGACCCACACGAGCCGCGGAGTTAGGGTGGAGTTGGGGTGTAGACAGAAACGTTAGCTCAGCAGACTTCAGGGAGCCGAGGAGCATCTAGGTAGCAGCCTGCTAGGTCCGATAATGCTAGCTAGCTAGCGGGCTAGGGACCGGTGAACAGGAAAGAGCCAGCAGGTAGGAGATGACACACAAAAGGTCTGTGTCGATTCGATAGAGAGATGCTGCTATTTCTGCTGATGACTGACGTTTAAAAAGTAGAGAGCCAGACAGGAGAGGTTCTGATCTGGACTAAAGAACAAGATTTTGGGTGGAGGAGCGGCGAACAAACAACACCAGCACCCTCGGCGACCCGGGAAAAACTCAGTTTTTAAAAAAGTACAGATCTACGATGACTGATGACCACCTTGTGGCCTGCATACGGCTTGTAACCAGCTCCTACTGCCCTGACTACGAGAAGCTAGCGGCCTCCTCCCAGTGCCAGAGGTCCCACTAAGGTAGAACATACATCTGGTATGCTCTTCTGTTCGTTGTGTGCATATGTAACATAGTTAAACATGTGAATACATAATTATAAGTTTGTGAATGTGTAATTCATAATAAGTTGTACATTTTAAGAGATGAGATGTTCAATTTAATATTTAAGTTTTGTTTTTCCCCATTTTAAGTTGTGTTACTTCTGGTAGGCTATGTATTTTCCACCCTCCCGTCACAGTAAAACATGCAGGTAGGCTGTCAGTAATGGCTACGCCTCTCTATTTGGACTGGTAGATCTCGGCACCACTGGCAACTTTAAAAGTAACTCTTGGTTCAAAAAAGGTTGGGCACCCTGCTGTAGAGCCTAGCTCGCTGGCAGTGGCAGCCCAGTCTCACACCAAATGACAAGCATCCTACCAGAGAATATACTCCGTGTTAGCCACTGGAAGACAGGACACTATTCAGAGCGAAGCACAAGGCTTTAGACAACTGTGGCTAGTTGGAAGGGATCATTCAAACGGTTCCAGCCTTTTTGCAGGATATTAACTTCTCTTTTAGGGGGGGAAGAATGAAAACACCACATTTGCTCCCTTCCTCCCACTCACTTGCACACCCGTTGGGAGAGCGCACCACAGGCGTCCAACAGAAACACTAAACAGAAATAGGGCTGCTATTTTGGTCCGGATGGGCCATTATTATTAGAAAAAGTGACATTCTCTATGTAGAAATTACATCATAAGGTCACTACTCCCCTTTCTTCAGCCCTCTACCCTCCAGCCTATGACTCACCACAAAGTATTTGGTGACGTTACCCCATACTCTCCAGCCCCATGTTCTCATCAAACATTCAATCTGCTCCGCTCCTTGACCTGATTCAATCAAAGCGGGGAACTCTTACTATCCACATAAATCTGCTTCTTATTAAACAGAGGTTTGATATTAGCGTCCTTCAGGTGAAAGTGAGCAGTCTCATAAGGAGGATTACTAGTTTAGATTGCTTTGTTTATCCATCATGTCTTGACAGCACATCACTTGTTTGCAGCATGAGAGTGAAATAGAGTGCACACATATAACGGGCTAATGTGGCTGTTGGTATGCCAGGCTGAGGATAATGAAACGTGCAGGGAACACATGTTTTCAATGTCTTACTCACCTTAAGCGTTTGGCCCAACCAGTGATGTCATTCCAAATGAAAAGGTGCGTAATCTCCCAGTGCTGGTAGGAGATCACCAGGAGGCTAAAAACAACAGCACAAGATAAGAAGATCTTTACAAGTGGAAACTATAACAAAAGACGGGTTTGAAATGGGGAAAGTAAAAGAGATTAAAAAAAAGCTTCAAATAAAAATAAAAGTGCTTGTCCTGGTCACAGGCGCTGTTGAGTCCCTCAAACAGTGAATGGTTTCTCAACAATCAAATGAATATAAGATGTGAGACAAAGCTCTACCTCTTACGAATGGGTGAAGCAGGTAGGACTCAAATGCAGAATAACGAAAAGCGAGCTTTATTAAATAATAAAGCTGTGGCAAAAACAAGGCAGAATCCAAAATATCCAAAGCAGCACAAGGAACACAGACCGTGGAATAGCATGGAGGGGAAACAATGAACCGACATGGAACATAGGGGAAGACTAGACTAAATACACAGAAGGGTAATCACAGAACAAGACACAGCTGGGCAGGGGAGGAGAAACACAAGGACAACAGGTGAACACAATCGGGTAATCAGGGAGGGAAACAGACAGAAAGCAGACAGGCAGGAAACGGGGGCGAACACTTTACACAATAAAACCCAAAGACAAGAAAAACAGCAACACAGACAAAACTACAAACGTGACAACATGAGAATCGTGACAGAACCCCCCCCTCAAGGGACGGATCCCAGACGTCCCAAAAAAAGGTCCAGCAGGGTGGGTGGAGGGGGACCGGAGGGAGGACACATAACTAGGGCCAAGAAAGGGTGGGTGGAGGGGGTCTGGAGGACGGGTGGAGGGCGGACGGCCCGGGGGAAAGGCAGAGACCAAGGAGGGGGTCTCGGGCGGAAGGCCCGGGAGCAAGGCAGAGACCAAGGACCGGGTCTCGGGCGGAAGGCCCGGGGGCAAGGCAGAGACCAAGGAGGGGGTCTCGGGTGGACGGCCTGGGGGCAAGGCAAAGTTCAAAAAGGGGCGAAGGCCACAGCGGGCAAACTCAGGGGGCCGTGCATGAGGGCAAAAGCAGCGGCAGGAAGAGTCAGGGGGCCGGGCCCGAGGACGAAGACCGCGGCACTCAGGGGGCCGGGCTCGAGGGAGAAGACCGCGGCTCTCAGGGGGCCGGGCTCGAGGGCGAAGACCAGACAGCTCCGGAGGCCGGGCAGGACCCGGTGTCGGCCGAACAGGAACCGGAGCCAGTGGGACAGGCTTCGGCAGGATCCCCCACGGAAGAGGACCAGTAGTTGGCAGGACCCCCGGTGAGACAGGTGATGGTGGGGGCCTCCAACGGAACAGGACAAGGGGTTGGCAGGACCCCCGGCAGAAGAGTTGTCGGCGGGACCCCCAGAGGAACAGGACATAGGATTGGCAGGACCCCCGGCAGGAGAGCAGTCGGCGGGACCTCCAACGGCACAGGACATAGGGTTGGCAGGACCCCCGGCAGAAGAGTAGTTGGCAGGACCCCCGGCAGGAGAGTAGTTGGCGGGACCTCCAACGGGACAGGACAAGGAGCTGGCAGGACCCCCGGCAGAAGAGCAGTCGGCGGGGCCTCCAACGGCACAGGGACAAAGGGTTGGCAGGACCCCCGGCAGGAGAGCAGTCGGTGGGACCTCCAACGAGATGGGACAATGAGCTGGCAGGACCCCCGGCAGGAGAGCAGGCGGCGGGACCTCCAACGGGACGGGACAAAGGGTTGGCAGGACCCCCGGCAGGAGAGTAGACGACGGGACCTCCAACGAGACAGGACAAGAAGCTGGCAGGACCCCCGGCAGGAGAGTAGACGGCGGGACCTCCAATGAGACAGGACAAGAAGCTGGCAGGACCCCCGGCAGGAGAGTAGACGGCGGGACCTCCAACGGGACAGGACATGGAGTTGGCAGGACCCCCAGCGGAACCTCCAACAGACCAGGACAGTGGGTAGGGACTTGAGACGTGACTCGAGAGGGGAACTAGAGACGGAACTCCAGAGGGGACTAGAGGAGAGACTAGAGGAGGAACAAGAGGAGGGACTAGAGGAGGAACTAGAGGAGGGAACTCGAGAGGGGACTCGAGAGGGGACTGGAGAGGGGACTCGAGAAGTGACTAGAGGAGGGACTAGAGATGGGACTAGGGAATTGATTAGAGGCGGGACTTGAGTAGGGACTAGAGATGGAACTGAGTGATGTGAGCAGAGAGTGATGTGTGCAGAGAGTGATGTGAGCAGAGAGTGATGTGAGCAGAGAGTGATGTGTGCAGAGAGTGATGTGAGCAGAGAGTGATGTGAGCAGAGAGTGATGTGAGCAGAGAGTGATGTGAGCAAAGAGTGATGTGTGCAGAGAGTGATGTGTGCAGAGAGTGATGTGAGCAGAGAGTGATGTGAGCAGAGAGTGATGTGAGCAGAGAGTGATGTGTGCAGAGAGTGATGTGAGCAGAGAGTGATGTGAGCAGAGAGTGATGTGTGCAGAGAGTGATGTGAGCAGAGAGTGATGTGAGCAGAGAGTGATGTGATGTGAGCAGAGAGTGATGTGAGCAGAGAGTGATGTGAGCAGAGAGTGATGTGTGCAGAGAGTGATGTGTGCAGAGAGTGATGTGTGCAGAGAGTGATGTGAGCAGAGAGTGATGTGAGCAGAGAGTGATGTGTGCAGAGAGTGATGTGAGCAGAGAGTGATGTGATGTGAGCAGAGAGTGATGTGAGCAGAGAGTGATGTGTGCAGAGAGTGATGTGATGTGAGCAGAGAGTGATGTGAGCAGAGAGTGATGTGAGCAGAGAGTGATGTGAGCAGAGAGTGATGTGATGTGAGCAGAGAGTGATGTGTGCAGAGAGTGATGTGTGCAGAGAGTGATGTGAGCAGAGAGTGATGTGTGCAGAGAGTGATGTGTGCAGAGAGTGATGTGAGCAGAGAGTGATGTGTGCAGAGAGTGATGTGAGCAGAGAGTGATGTGAGCAGAGAGTGATGTGTGCAGAGAGTGATGTGTGCAGAGAGTGATGTGAGCAGAGAGTGATGTGTGCAGAGAGTGATGTGAGCAGAGAGTGATGTGAGCAGAGAGTGATGTGTGCAGAGAGTGATGTGAGCAGAGAGTGATGTGTGCAGAGAGTGATGTGAGCAGAGAGTGATGTGTGCAGAGAGTGATGTGAGCAGAGAGTGATGTGTGCAGAGAGTGATGTGATGGTGAGCAGAGAGTGATGTGATAGTGAGCAGAGAGTGATGTGAGCAGAGAGTGATGTGAGCAGAGAGTGGTGTAGCAGAGAGTGATGTGAGCAGAGAGTGATGTGAGCAGAGAGTGATGTGAGCAGAGAGTGATGTGAGCAGAGAGTGATGTGTGCAGAGAGTGATGTGAGCAGAGAGTGATGTGAGCAGAGAGTGATGTGAGCAGAGAGTGATGTGAGAGCGGAACATAGAGGACCAGAGCTGCCTCTGGACAGCGGACCTGTGAGAGACTGATAGAACCTGAAGCAGCGTGTCACGAGGCCTTGGCTCTATCCACGGCCCTATCTGCTGCTGCAGGAAGGAAGTCCCTGTCAGCCAGCAGCGTGGAGCAGCCTGAGGGCCACTCTGTGCACGTGGAGCATGAGCACACTTGCTCTTCTGGGTAAATACTGTGCCGGAAATTGGACGTATAATGTTGGAATAATCACAGATCTGAGGTGAGTTAATGCTTACAATAGTGAACAAAATGAAAACAAGTGAATCCGATGACTTTTCATAGAAAGCAGCGGCCTGAGCAGCATGTTGCTGAGTGAGAGATGAGACGGATGCTAAGGTTTGTATAACAACATGGTCATGTGTGCATAAATACAGATTGACAGGCCGTGAAATACTCATGCACTAGAAACGCTAGTGAAGAACTAAAGTCAAGTGTCTTTATTTCTTGTCTTGGTGGACTTTTGTTCCATGAGGGTATTCTGATGTCATAACAACACGATCACTTGCCTCTATGGATTTACAGAAAAACAAGGGTAGTGTTTGCTTACAGTTGTATCCGTGTGTTTTATTTACGTACACTGAATCAATTCATCTGTAATACAGCCAACAGTCATGTAGTGGATAAGCTTTCCTCTCAAAACATTTGGACTTAATTATCATGGGGATATGATATCCAAACAATCTGGTTTCTTCCATTAATAACATGGTTGTGGCATGGCAGTGCGAGCTTCGGCGCCGCGTTTCATAGATTGTTGTGGATTTGGAACTTGTTTGCTTACTATTATGGGCATGAGGCAAAACTCAATTTAGAGTAATGATAAAGTTTACGTTTTGGAGTTTTAAAAGATCTGTGAGGAAGTGTGCTGGATTCACAGCCTGCAGTATCCCAACTGAAAAACAAACAGTGCCCGTGTGACTCTCCAGAATAACATAATTCTCAGTCGTGCGGGCCGTTTGCAGGTCAGCTCATGGACGTGAGGAAGAGGAAACTGGCCACAGCCTTTGGTTGGCTGATTACTGAAGCACCGCACATTGAGGAAAGGTGCGCAGTGTGTTACTTGTTACTGAAGTCAGGAAGTATTTCACAAAAGCTATTTTCATTTTCACCTTTACATTTTTAGTCGTTTCTGTTGTGCATTTGCAGTGTTATTCTTCCACCGTAACATGGTCTATACACAGCTAGTAAGAAGCCTCATTGTTCTTAGTAGGTGGTGAGATGAGCCAAGTTGCACTTGTGTTGTCCTCTGGGCAAATCAAATTAGACAGAAGTCCAATGACAACCACAACATTTACTTCATGTCAATGAAAATGAAAATAATGCATCTATCACAAAAGCCATAAAAGTATGACTACTAAAAAGTAGTGTTGTGGCTCTTGCTCAGGGGTAAGTTGATCTGAGGACAGGGATGTACCGCTTTACCATGTGATTTCTCCATCACACACGGTTGCCTAGATACAGGGGGTGGGTCAATTGACCAAACTGGCTCATCTACCCATCTACCCCACCTAAATGTTACATTATTGCAGCTGCATATGCATTATTCAGAATGTCTATTCCCTCAAAGACTGCTCCCAGTGAGGGCTTAGCTGGAGACAGCAGATCAAGTATAACAGTTGATTCTTGTATTGGTCTTTGGCCTTCAGAGAAACTGCTGTCATTTCGGCCGCACTCGGTTTAATGGCTCGCCATTTTGTTTCTGCTTCTTGTCAAACTTTTCTGTGGATTTTCCAGAAATGTACTTTATAAATCTGTTATTTAGTTCCTTTCCAGTAATGGTAGCTGGCACCTGTCGACAGTGTGAGTGAGGCTCACAAATAAAAGAAATGATGTGTCTTAGCAACATGTAATAGTTTACTTATATATTCCAGTTTTCCACTGTCACTTTTATTCATCTAGTTCTTTTAAAGTGGTTTAACTAAAGTGCACTAGCTGGGTGTGTGTGTGTGTGTGTGTGTGTGTGTGTGTGTGTGTGTGTGTGTGTGTGTGTGTGTGTGTGTGTGTGTGTGTGTGTGTGTGTGTGTGTGTGTGTGTGGTGTGTGTGTGTGTGTGTGTGTGTGTGTGTGTGTGTGTGTGTGTGTGTGTGTGTGTGTGTGTGTGTGTGTGTGTGTGTGTGTGTAACAACGATGTTAGCTTCATGCTTCTCTTGATTAGGTGTCTCTAAGCTAATGAATGAGAAGTGTTTATTGAGGATAGATCTGAGACACAGACAGGTTGCCCTCATGTTGTGACCTACTGTAGAGCATGCAGCAGTGACAGTGTCCACTTTCACTGCGAGACAAGTCACTGACATATACTGGCTGTGTTGTCAGTTGTTGGGCTTAGGTTGAGTGCTGTGCTCGTGTTTCAAAGAGCGATCTTCTGTAAACTGAGCATCAGTGCTCTGTTGGATGACCTGGCATTGAAGGGCTGCACTGCCTTAGTCCTCAGACTGTTCACATGTTTAAATTGCTAATGAAGCTAGCTGCTAATGTTGCCATCTTGTTGACGGTTGATGCACTGTTGTTGTTGTTGTTGCACATTTGATTATTTGTAATTTGATTATCGCTCTCTGATCACACTCATATTCACTAATTGTTCACATGTGTGGCTGTTCCATCCCTTTTGACCTTTAGGGCCTGGGCATTAGTGAGCTGCCTATTGAAGAATAGATGCACATAGCTGCTTTTCCAATCTGCACACAGCCTCGCTCTGACATGTCCTTAATGGGTATAGTTAGTGAACTGCATGTAAAACTGCTCAACAAACCCGTTGTTTATGCGTAAGATATTGGTCCACATCCTATGTCAGAGGACTATAGGATCAGGGCAGACATACAGTAGTGATGTTAAAGATGTACAAAGCATAGTGCAGGTCTTTGGGTTAAACAATGTCCATCCATCTTAGTTGAGCATGCTAACATTTGCTAAGTACTAAGGAGAAAGAACAGCTGATGCTGCTGGGAACGTCTTTACAGATTGATAGGGTTCTGTCACAAAGTGTTGAACAGATTCACCTGATGACCTGATGGTGGACTGATTATCATCCTGGGGGGAACATAAATCATCAATCATCATCTTCTGGGGATTGCCAATGTCTCCGTCTGGGACAAATTGCCATTGCCGAAGCCAAAAATCTTGAAGAAAGTGTCTTTGTAGAATGAACAGCCCTGGACGTCTGGATAATCTACGCACCTCACTAAAAGTCCTTAAGAAAAGTGTTCATGGTGATGGCGAGTTGAGACGACCCTCAGCATTGGACACATTGTCTCAGAAACAAACATGTTGCAGCTGAAATAAATGATATTCACTGTCAAAAAGAAGACTATCTCATATCTAGAAAAATAAAACCTTGTTGCATGGTTCGGAACATCCAGAGGTTCATTTACTATTACACATGTATTAACTCAGGGTGCATCGTCCACATTGAGTGTGTCAAACGGTGGTTTTGGTGTCCCATTGTTTCACTTCACCTCTTACTGACTGTGCATGCAGCCCCATGCCACACACACACTGGATGCTCGTTCATTAGCGTGTGGACACATCTTACCACATGGGTCCAATTCAACTGAATTGGCACCCTGGTGCTTTATCAGTTGGCATGCTGAAAGCCTGTGGGTTTCCTATGATGTCTAATTACATTGTAAAACAAGAGTAATTTCAATACTAAGTCATTTGTTTAGATTATGCAGAAGTTGGTCCAGATGTACAACATCTGTTTTGATCCAGCAGTTGTGCTTTTGTTACTTTAAATGGAATTGTGAGAGCTGCTGTCAAGAGCATTCCTATCTCATATGTAAATCCACAAATCACGTGCTAGCAGCAACATCTCTCTTCTGAGCATTGCTACATTCAAAGTGAAAATAATTGCATGGTCCCATGTAAAGCATGTGCTTCTGGCTCATTGGCAGGGTGCATTCACACAGTAGCATTATGGTTGGACCCATGAGGCTGGTAGAGAGAGGAGGCCTCAGTCTCCCACTGAGTCAGCACCTTATCAGTGAGTACATGAATCATATGAAGCAATGCAGGAGAATTCCACTGGCCCAGTGAAGTGCACATCAGAGGGAAAGACCCATGATGAACCTCAGGGCCGCTCAATAAGGAACGTGAGGGAGAGTAATGATATCAAACCAGAGCTTCGGCAGACACACAGCTATGTCTCCTGAAGTGACTCACGTTCTCCAGATGATTCTACACACTATAGGTGCTTGTGTTTCTACTATGCATGCTGTCAAAGCATGTGCTTACATGTGAATGAGCTCCAGGAGAAGCAGTCATCTTCTGGTTCCTAATATGGGCAGGGCCCTTCAATCGGAAAGGTCACATGTGAGTGTACTGAATGTGGAACATTTGGAATGAGGCATCAAACTGATCTGTGATGGAGTAACAAACAGATTTGGCAGGTTAAATAACACCGTTGCAAACTTTAACGAGTTTATTCTGCTGCTTTGCACAAAATGGTTTAAATATGTCATGATGAATTCTTGAGGCGGGAACTGTCTAATACTTTGCTGGGTTTTTGACATGGCTTAAAGGGATTGTGTTCATGAGATGTAATCCATGTAATCCAGATCCAGATGCCTTCTAGTCTTTTTAACCTTTCAGTGAGTGCTCAGTTGCCCTGACCTTCAGTCTCATACCTGTGCAAAGATCCACCGCTGCTTGCTTCCACTTCAAAGGCTGGAGCAGAGTATGCAGCGCAGGATGACACACCACGGTGTACAAAGTGTTTATAACAAAAGATCAATACAGTCAGCTACATTAAGGCTCTCATCTATCACACTAACAAAGAACAGACACTATTAAATACTTCATACGTTTTTATTCCCTTTATCAAAATCCAGCCACTGAGCCATAAAATATGAAGCTGACGTGAAGCCTGCAGCTGGAGAGTGCTAACTTGTATCAGAAAATGTGAAGTCGTATTTACATAATGATTTCACTTCAAAATGAAATGTGAGGTGAACAGCACTTTTATTTATCTTGACTTAAAGTGATAATACTTCAAACGTACCAAAACCCTCTTTGGATATGATGTATTCCAGGTACATATTGTTTGTTAAGCTATAGCCATCAGTGTTTCCCCTAGGTTTACTGCTTTGAGGGGGTGCTACCTGAGCGCGGGGGGGGGGTAGATTTTTTTTTAAATCCTCTGGAGCAGAGAGAGGAGCTGTGGACTATTGTTATTGATTAATGCATCAGTGTTTCTTAGGGTCAAAAACACTAAACTCACAACTTAAAGTGGACCCATCATGCTATATTTGAATAATATATTGTAGGAACATACCTATATAAAACATGTCTGTGAAGTTTTATTTTCAAAATACCAAACAGATCCTGCATTTTAGCCATGCCTCATTTCACTCTATTTGCTCTATTCCAGCCCTGTTTTTGCAAGGGCTGATTCTGTGGCAAATAAGCTGCAGCTGACCACGCCCCCCTGCAAAGGAGGGGGGTGAGGCACGAGCGTCATGTTACCATGCTGTTACCGTGCTGTTACCATGCCACGCAACCTCTCATTCCCCTGATAGGTGGAGAGTTGCCCATATAGGCGGAGCTCCTTGTTTCTGACGTCAGAGGTATTTCCAATCTGGATCAGTCTGTATCAGATCCGTTGCAGCCCCGTTTTTAGAGATGTGGGTGTGGAGGGAAAGAGAGAGGGTTGTGTTTTCTGACACTTGGTGAGTTCCCTGACACACCGGGGACACATATTCATGTATAAAAGACATACAAAGGTGCATTTTGCATGATAGGTCCCCTTTAAAATGAAAGTGTTTAGTTTATTTAATAAAAGAGCACATGTTCAATGTGAAAAGTAACAGTAGATATAAATTAGTTGCAATTTGGTGCTATATATTAAAAAAAAAAATGATCAAAAAAAAAACCATTATATATATTTTTTTAACACCTTGAATTTCAGGGGGGGGCGCGGGGCGCCAATGGTAGGGGAAACACTGGCCATGTTACCTAGCTGCTGCATTTCTCCCACTCCAACAGTGCAGAAGGTCTAGCGGTTCAGTATTTTGCGACAATGGGGGCTGGGATCGAACAACTGACCCTCAGATTGGTAGATGCCCACTTGGCACACATTGGCCCCTACAATATAACATGTTGTACTCTCTATTTGTATTTTGCATGGTTTCTACTCAAAGGAGCTGCCACAGTGATCCTTCAGATACAGACCTGAGTGACGCACCATCATTAGGAGCCAACAGAATCTCATTTTACTTGAAATAAATAAAATGCATGCATTCAAATTATATTAAGCTGTGAAGGTTTACACTGCCTTAAATCTGTCAGAATGAATGTACCTTTTTGTTCTTACACTATTTCCTTCTAAATGTGTATGTTATCCCTAGCAGTGGCTTTGAATGAAGCAGACAGTGACAGAGTCTGCATGTGTGGCACAATACATTGTATTTGTAATTGTAAGACATTCAAATATCACTATCATTTGGACATGCCTTGGTCATGGTCAAATGGACTACATCAATGAGTATCAAGTATGCTGTATACGTGTGTACAATGATCACTAGATTATAGAATGGCTTTTAAATGGATACTGAGGTAAACTTTGTTAGACATGGATCTCACTAATTAGATTAGGAGTTTATATAAAAAGACAAAAGTGACAAACTATATTTTTCTGTAACTTAACTTTTGAGTTCTTGGCAGAACATTGCTTTGTGTGTTGATTAGACTCTGGGTGTTGTAATGTAACCTTTCCTGAAGAATGTAATGATCTCACATATCACGCAGATGTTCTCAGTCAATATTTGTTGATGTGAAAGCCCATTAGTTTGCTAATTACATTTGCATAAACATTTCACCATTTCATATTTACTATGCTAAATGTGTTTTCATACAGAGTTTACATACAGTGGCCCTCAAGTGCTTACACATGTTTGGTGTAAATACTGTTTGGCCTGCACACATACACATCGAGCCCATCCCATTCTGTGCATGTGCGTATTAATGGCCACACACACGTACGCAAACAAAAGATCAGCAGCGTCCCGCACTAACAGTTCGCATTCCCCACCAGTGACTGGCTCAGAGTAAACCACATGTGGCTCCAGTTTGTGGGATGAACACCCCGGCTCCTGTAAACAAGACATGGACGTGTGTCTCATGAAAGGTAGACCGTGGACATGTTGAGAGGATGTTTCTGATGGATCTGTGCAGACACTTAAACACGCACATGGCCGTGGTCTGGCTGTCCCATAACCCTCGAGCTGCAGACCGCTGCAGGGCCGGCACTGACTGCAAGGGGAGGGACTCCCCCAGTGGAGATGTCTCCAAGCGGCAGGAAGTGACGGATTGGGCTTTTCTTATTTTGTTCCCAAGCTAAAGTAGACTTTATATTCCTTGAGCGTTTTTTTAATTGGGATGGCGGCTTTCTCATTATAAATGCATGACGCAGTTATACGGAAGTGGGCGTGGTTAAAACGTAACTGTGTTGGGAAAATGATTAAAAAAGTAAAAACTTGATGCATGAATGAGTTCTCTAGGAATACGTTGACTGCTTCACATTGACTTGTCAAAGGCCCATTTCAACATGTAGCTGAGTAAAGATGTTCACCACTCTGGTCAGAACCTGTATACGCACAATGCAACTGAGCCGCTGACCATTCTGACAATGGCATTGTTTTGAGCAAGGAACCAGACATCCCCCGGGCCACATGTCACTGTGTGTGCTGTGTGCCGCATGGGGGACATTCAAGAGGGTTTCATCCCTCCTGTTCTAAAGGAAACATTTTGAAATGTTAACAAGTCATTCATATGAAAGGGTTCAGGTCCTGTGTGTGCAGCGTCACTTCATGTTGCTCTGTATATGCGCAGGACATCAAGTAGTCCTTATGGCGTACAGAAATGACCTTTCTGCATGTCTAAGCCTGAACAGCCCAGATGTCTTGTGTGACATGCGTGAAGGACTCTGTCCTCTCCGCCCTGCCAGGCTCTGGGACCTGCACCTCCCTGTGCTCACCACTCGGATTAATGGCTGTTATGGCAACACATGAGCTGATGGGTAATTGGCCGAGGTGACTTTTCCTGTTGAATGCTACCTGGATCTTTTGTGTTGGGCTTTACGGTTGGTCGCCCCCCTGCCACTAACACTGGTAATTGAGCAGCACTTGTGTGACCTGTGATCCGTGATGAGGAAGGTACTGCTTCCACAAAGTGTCAGTGAAGGATGACAGTGGATAGTTTCTACCCAGAGGCATGGCATATCCTTTTATGATAGCTAGTATCATCATTTCCCTCTGATGATTCAGAAAATATTGTGACTTTGTTTTCACCTTCATTTAAATGTGTGTCCTTCAGTCCCACGTATTGTGACTGCTGAGTATAAAGCAATATCACTGCAGCATGATTCAGTCCCTGCAGCCTCTCACGACATTTGGACCGAAAAGACATCCTCAGAATGTCCTGCCCTCGGCTGAACACACTCCTCTCTAAACATGTCCCGTCATTCAGTCAGTGTCAATGTGTCTATGATCCCTCTTTGAAAAGACACAGACGGCTGCAGATGAGAGAAGAGGAAACATAGAGCAGAACAAGGTGGCTGAAGAACTGGTCTGGATGAATAGATATGGACGAGGCTGGACTCCTCCCTGGGTTGCTGCCTCGTTGCTTGTGTCCTGAAATGTGTAACACTGAATCCATCTCTACAAGAGGAAAGGATGTGTATATGTTTCACAAAAGCACAAATAAGTCCTCAATACTTGGACTTGTTCACTCTAGAGACACAGATAGTGAAGTGTTGAGTGGTTAGCAGTTGTTGTTGGCTGGATGCTGTCTTTAGAGAAGCTGAGAGGAATGGCGTGACTTCATATCGGTATCACTTCCTTGGGAAGGCTTTGTAATGCTCTTATCACATGGGAAAGAATGATGTTAATGGGATCTATTAAACCAAGCAGCTCGCTTTGTTTCTTCAGTGATTCAGCAACGTTATGAAGTGTATATCAGTGGGGCAGATATGAGACCAGAACACACCTTCTCTTAACTCATATCTCAGATGTGTATCTGCTTATTCATTATTTCACTTAAAACAATATGCATTCAGAGTGTGTGTGTGTGTGTGTGTGTGTGTGTGTGTGTGTGTGTGTGTGTGTGTGTGTGTGTGTGTGTGTGTGTGTGTGTGTGTGTGTGTGTGTGTGTGTGTGTGTGTGTGTGTGTATTATGCTTGTGCTAAATAATACATCAGAGGACTTGCAGAGAACTAAAGGAATAAGGTTCCCCAGATCTCCCCGGCCGGCAGAGCTGGGCTGCTCTGTGGGATCCACATTCACTCTGTGAACATTCTTCTCGTGTTGCTCTGGTGTTTTTATTGGCTGCGTGGTTGTGTGCGTGTTTGCTTGGCAGTTTGTTCCCCGCCAAGCGTTATGATCGGCGGGGATAGTTGGAGCTTTCGGGGGTTGTGCTTAATGGCTTTGATGCACTGTCAATCAAAGGCAGATCTAAACACTGGAGGCTGTGTTCCAATCCTCCTGGTGCAGCTGGTGAACAGAGATGTTGACGGTGATGATCTTGGTTATACGTGATAAAGGAACCCCCACTATTTGGTTTTCAATTCTGTAAAATCATCTAATAAAGATGATGTTATGGCTTGCCTGTGAGGATTCAAACATAGCATGAAGAGTGACTACATACATGTTTCCAACCTATACAATACAAATGTTCCATCCTCAAATACAAAGTCTTCAGTCAGCTGTCACCTTGTTGGACTCTCAGTAGTGTCTGCAGGCCCAGTGTGTGCGTAACCTGCTTGATGTTGTGCCGCGTGTCTGTTTAAGAAAGAGTCTATGGTTGTGACATTTATTACAGCCTGTCGCGGGTCTTTCTACTGTCAGGCCTCCGCAGCGTGGGGCTTATCTCCAAACAGCCTGCTGTGTCAGGAGACCTGCAGCGTCAAACTGGGGCCACTGACGTTCCTCTGCTTTCTGTTCATGGATTTCATGTTAGCTGTTTTCCTGGAAAGAAGCGTCGGACATAGCGTTACGTGCGAGAGCCCCCCATCTCACGGCACGCTGATGCCTTCAGTTTAGAGGCACTTTCAGATGTCATGCTAGCGTTGGCTCATGACCTCAGAACAGTTCATGGCTTTTACTGACAGATAACTCTGTTTACAACTTCCTCTGGGTCAAAGGTGAGCACAGAGGTCAAACAGGGCCTGCTGCTCTCAAAGCTATACCAAGTCATTCAAATAACACACTCTGAAAATCGGTCAGTGCATGAGATCACAGCATCTCGGAATCTAAGAGGGGATTATGACGATATCTGGAGCTCCTCTGCTCAGGGTGAGGTTCTTGACTTAAGATGGAGGGAGGACTGTTCGTGATGCTCAGCGTCTCCTGAGGAGATGTGAGAGGAATGGGTGAGGGGATCAGACAGATGGGTGAGTGGTAGCTAATGATTTAGAAATATGTACCCTTCTTTTCAGGCATAACTATAACCAATATAACTCCATATATGGGAGCTTCAACTGCCTCTTACGCATAACATGATGTCCATATCTTATGATCATTTTTTTGCTATATCTCTTTTATTAATACTCACAAAGAAAGCTATCTCTCTGCAACCATCTATCCTCAACATGGGGAAGTGTTTATACCTTTTATCATGCTATGTTTGAAGGTAAGTTAGAAACCTTGTTGGTGTTCCATTTAGCTGAGTCACTTTAGATCGGAGGATTTTAATATACACACTATTTATCAGAAGTGATTGATGGGGATAACATATGCAGGGGGTTTCTTTCTATTGGACGGTTGGGGACTTTTACAGAACCCTCTACACAGAATATAGATGTATTCAGAGAAATGCTAAGATGATACATTGTGAATGAAAAGTGTTGAAATGAAACCACATTTAAGATCCCGGGTGAAACACAGGTTCAAGCCTGATGGTGTGACCTATGAATTATGGACAGGAATCAAGATAGCAGAGTAATGAAGGTCAGATGCTCGGCTAAAGCCCTGCTTCTATACCTGTGGGCTGTAGGAGAACAGCGAGGCAGGAGGCTGAATGGAGATCAAAGTGTTTTGTTTGATGTCTATACATTCCAGGGTCAAATAAAAGTGCACTGTGAACTCAGTCAGTGCAAGGCTGCGTAAGATAAGACGCTGTGCTGGCAGCTGGTCTTCCCTGCATGCAAAGTGTTAATGTTGTTGTGTTTACGTCTTTGTTCCTAGAGCATGTCTTATGTTGATATTTAATCATGCGAAGCCAGAATTTAATTAAAGAACTACTTTTAATAATAATAATAATTTTGATTTTTATAGCACCTTTCAAGAAACCCAAGGACGCTGGGAGATAAAATAACAAAACAAAAATGATAATCACACAGACACACAGGTTGAACAACAGGTTGCTGGGTACTGGATTTGAGTTGGGGCCGAAGGCCTGAGTGAAAAGATGGTGTTTGAGTTTTAGTTTGAAAGTGTCCGGAGAGGTCGGAGAACCGCAGGTGACGAGAGGGGGTGTAGGGCTGAAGGAGGTCAGCGATGTATGCAGGGGCTAGGGAGTGGAGAGATTTGTAGGTTAGCAGGAGGAGTCTGTACTGGATGCGTGACTTGACCGGGAGCCAGTGAAGGTGGAGGAGGGTGGGAGTGATGTGTTGCCAGGGCTTAGTGCGGGTGAGGAGCCTGGCTGCAGAGTTCTGGACGTACTGGAGCCTGTCCAGGGCTTTGCTGGTGACCCCGGACTTCTCCAACGTTATACTTTTTGCCAGAATGCAGTGGTTCATTTTGTATTAATGTGGTTCAGCGGCATTTACCGACCGCTTGAAAGTATTCACTGTCTGACTGTCACACAACCATAAAGTGGTGTGTTTTCAGTCTGAATGGACACTTTTTGGCATCACAACTTTTTTAAGTGTCTCTGGTATTAGACATGTGATGTTAGCATAGATATTGAAGCTTATCTGACTATCATGACTGTTTTTTTTTTATCATATTGTGGCATAAGCCGGTTTCTAAAGGCATATTTTTCATTATCATTTTTATTGTGATAGTCGGACATGACAACCTGCGTAGCCCCATTAATTCCACCTGATAGCTGCTATAATAAAACACAACAGGAAAACGTCTGAGGCAGTGTGCTGCTCTTCAAAACGGGAAATAACAGCAAAGGGATGGTCATTAAAAGTAAGGTAATAATAATCAGCATCCCCCTATGCCTGGTTAATGTTGCCTCACTTTATTTAAGTGTGTGTCTTATAAGTGTATGGATGCAATCTAGTCGATTTTCTCAGTTCTACGGCCTGTTTCAACTTTCTTCCCTTCCCCGTTCTCGCCATGAACTGTTATTGCTCAGGTTAACCGGACCCTGCCTCGGACGTAAGCATTGGTTCTTGGTTCTTGACGGGCAGTCAAGTGGTGACAGTTCAGAATCGGTTTTCAGGGCCAAGAGTCAGCCCCGCTGTGGTAGAAACAAACAGGAAGAACTGGTTCTTAATCGGGCACTAGCTCCGAACTGGCCCGGGAACTGCTTTGGTGGGAAAGGGTATGAGATACAATACATAGGCTGCAGGTGCTTCATCCACAGTCCACTTTCAACCGAGGGTCAACTACCTCTTTATAACCAGTCCCTGAATCATTCAGTGGTGTTTTCTCCTGGAGGCCAAGGGAAGCCAGGCTTCCCCTGTTTTTTCGTACTGTAGTTATCATTTTAATAAATAAATAAAAACATTTGTTTAGTTTCGGTAATTCTTCTGTGCTGTGTGTTGCTGCCATCTCTCCCCCATTCTCATTAGGCAAGTTCACACCAAGTACTTTTCCCACAAAGGTTCCTGAGAACTACGATTTAGTTGCGTTCACACCAAAAAGTCCCAGGAACTAAATTAGTTCTAGAGAACCTTTTGTACCCCCTTTTCAGTCCCTGCTAGAGAGCAGGGACTTTCGTGGGAGAAAAAGGTTCCTGTGTCTGATTGGCTGGGCGGAATGCAAACCACGCCCCGTCAAACTCCCAAAAACTTTTGTGAAGCCGCCATTTTATTATCCTCGCATTGCATTATTAGCATTAGCAAGCGCAGAAACGCAGAGAGACTAACTTATGACAACACAAAATAAAACATGGGAGCGGTGGAGATGAGGAGGTGTCGGCGTTCTGGCCGTTTACTCGGAAGGCTTCAGTAGAAGCTGCTGGGAGTCCCAGCAGCTTCTACTGAAGCCAGTCCCCAACTCCGTGGACTTCCGGCCGGGGATTTTGGGCGGCAGTATACGCAGTGAAGTTGTTTGCGGCCTGCCAGTAAGCCCAAAGAAGAAGAAGAAGAAGAAGAAGTGATGTCAGCGGCTTCATTTGCCTAATCCACCCCCAGGAACTAATTTCCGGTGTGAACTCGATATGTACTTAGTTCATGAGAACTAAAGAGTTCTCAGGAACCTTTGTGGGAAAAGTACTTGGTGTGAACGCGCCTATTGAGTATTTTACAAAGAGTGAAACAGCGCCCCTCTAGATGCTATGGTGAAACAGTAGATTGCACTCACTGTAAACTAATGTCATGGTCGAGAGGAGGCCAGCCGAAATTGTCATCCCTTGGTGAAAAAGGGATGACCAATCAGATCAATCAATCAATGTTTATTTATATAGTCCAATATCACAAATGTTACATTTGTCTCAGTGGTCTTCACAGTGTGTACAGAATATCAGTATGACAATACGACACCCTCTGTCCTTAGACCCTCTGTCCTTAGACCCTCACATCGTACAAGGAAAAACTTTCCTTAGAAAACCCACAGTTTAAAGGGAAAAATGGGAGAAACCTCAGGGAGAGCAACAGAGGAGGGATCCCTCTCCCAGGACGGACAGACGTGCAATAGATGCCGTGTGTAAATTGAAAAGATAATACATTTGCAACATAGGTAGTCCAAATGTTTGGAAATGCATGTGTCTATAATAAGAGGATGAATCCACAACGATATCCATCCAGGACCGATGATCCAGGACCACAGCCATGACTCAAGATCCAGGACACAGGACCGCAGGATCATCCATGACTCCGGATCCCGGGATATATAGACACCAAAAAGAAAGACATGTGGGGAAGCTGGGTTAATCGGAACATGAGATTACACAGGTAAAGACAGAGAGAAGGAAGAAGTAAGATGTCCCCCGACAAACTAAGCCTATATCAGCAAAACTAGGGGCTGAATCTAATCAGCCCTAACTATAAGCTTTATCAAAAAGGAAGGTCTTAAGCACACTCTTAAAAACGGATAGGGTGTCTGCCGCCCGAACACAAACTGGAAGCTGATTCCACAAATGTGGAGCTTGATAAGAAAAGGCTCTGGCTCCCATTGTACATTTAGAGACTCTAGGAAGAACCAACAACCCTGCATTCTTGGAACGCAATGCCCTAGTAGGCCAGTAGGGTATAATGAGTATATGCCCTGAGACATGCGCCTATACATGTCATCACTGATCAGATTGGGGAGGGGACCAGAGAAGATTACGGTGTCCGACATTGTTTTAGCATAACTACACACCGACTCCACATTAAGTTTGGTGCATTCTGATTGGCGTAAACGAACATCATTACCACCGACGTGAATAACAATCCGACTGTATTTACGTTTATTTTTAGCCAGCAGTTTAAGATGCGCCTCAACGTCGCCCGCTCTGGCCCCCGGAATGCATGTGACTGTGGAGGTTTCGGTATCTAAATTCACGTGTCTCACAATAGAGCTACCAATAACCAGAGTTGGCTTCTCAGCGGGTGTCTCGCTGAGTGGGGAATATCTGTTAGATACGTGAACGGGTTGGTGGGGACCTGCGGGTTTCGTGTTATGGCCCTTCTGAACAGTCACCCAGCCTCCCTGCTGCTCGGGAGTTGCCGGGGACGGCTAAGAGGAGCTAACTTTTGCTGGTTCGCACCGGCTAACATGGGCTTTACTGTAGCTGAGTTACTTTCTAAGATGCGGAGCCGGGCTTCTATGGCTATGATTCCCGCCTCCAACCTAACAACTATACTACATTTAACACATGTATCGGTACCAGTAAAGGAGGTAGGGAAGTAACCAAACATGAGACAGTTAGAGCAGGAAATAGCGCCTGAGGGTGGGGGAAGAGCCATGGCTAGCTATCAAGCTAAAGTAGCTACCGTTAGCAAACCCGAAAAGAGTGTAGGCAACTGTGGAGTTACAGTCGCTAAGAGAAGGAGAGTTGTGAGTGCTTAAGCTGTAGTAACGTGTGATTACAACGTCAGGCAGTTGCCGTGATCAAGAGTTTTAAAACGATCGATTAAGTTAAGATAATATAAGCTATCAGCAACAGAACAGGCACACGGGATACCCGGAGATGACAACAACAACCGTAAGTTACAACATGCTCACCGCAATAGTGGTCCGTGTAGAAACAGATGTCCAGATGAGGCTACCGTCATGCCCCTGCCAACCTGTGATTAGTCAGGGCCATGCCAAGGGATCCACCCGCCCTCTGGCTTCACTCCAATCAAATCGCATCAACTTCGTACTGTCATCACCCCCATTAGCAAGTAGCAACATTAGCAAGTGCCGTTATGGAGGGTGGAGATTTAGAGTATAAAACATCATTTTACTAAACTTTCGCTCCAGCAGCAACTAAATATGAAATCTGACAACAGGCCAATGCCCAAATTAGAGCTGTGTAAAGAGAGGTAAAAAGGAGGGATTCGGACGTTCAATGAGGAAAATGATGTCGGCACGTAGTCGCTAGAAGTGCTAAACTTCAGCGGCTATTTTGCTGGCCATGTCTTCTTAGGGAGGATTACGGATAAAAACGTATCTGAGGAACACGTGTGGACAGGACAGACTTGTCAACCTAGCCACAATATCCAATGACTCTGTTGTTGTGGAGGACCTAAAGGCCGCTGGGAAGTTCTATGACATTGTTATTGACCACTTTGCCAGCATGAAAGACAGGAGAATGGCCTTCCTCTTCAAATAGGGTGAGTGAAATGCACACCCCTTTCTCTCTGTGGCATACCTGTTGCCTGAACTGCCCGTGTGTGCAATTTCTGATGTGGTTCTGTTGGTTATTGTGCATTGCTTGCCTGGATTTAGCTGCAGGTGTTAGTCAGTCTGAAGTAGTTGTTTTATTGCAGTTGTTTAATTAGCACAGGGTGCTATCTGAAAATCAGCACCGCGGATAGCACCCATATAGGGCCCGATCACCTGAATAGATGAGATTGTTTATATTTTTTCAATACTTTTTTACTTTTGGACTACGGACTGAGCTAATTACAGAGACGAGGACTGCTGCTGCACTTGCCGTGTGTTAGAAAGGGAAGGGAAGAGAAGGTGGACTATCACATGCAATGCTTCTGCACATAACTGTTTTTGAAGTTATGTGTTTCATGCCTACTGATACTTTGATGTGAACGTAAAACTTGCATCAATGAATAAAACGAGAGAGTGCGTGCGGACCTGTCAGTTAGATAACAGGCGTGTGCAATTCCTGCATCTGTGTGATACCGGACTCTGTAATAACTCATCTGGTTGTGTTATTACATTGACCCCCCCCCCGAGAAAAGGACATAGATTATTGGCTTTCTCATATGTTTGCCCCACGACATGCTACAGGAATCATTAGCTCCTTATGGCCTTGGATTACATTCTACACCACACTTTTTATGAAAAGATTTGAGATTAATTTCAAGGCCTTTCAGGAGCAAGTAGCCATGGCCTTTAGAACACAAAAACAAGTGTGACACTTTCCCCATGTTTGATGCCTGCCAGAGTGTTATCGAGCATCACCCTCCAGCCTGTGTTTCTGATTACTTCCAGCCAGGGATGAGAGCAGTAAAGGATCCCCTTTGGGGCCCCACCTCTAACCTCTGGTCTGTTGGTCCTAAAACGGACCCTAAAGTTCCCCAAAACGGGAAAAACAAGATTTAAGGGGATTCCCTCTTTAACGGACCTCCTGTTGCTATTTTCAGGATAATCTCTGTTCATTGACAGGCTCTAAAGTCCACACGATGCAGTTGAAAGGGCGGCCCTGTCATAAAATGGACTATTTGGCACAAAATCTGTCAATTCCTTTGAGAGTTGTATTCTTCTTGTGCGTCTTGGGGATGATCTTGGAACATGAGGGGGTGAAGCGCTGCCCACCCACGGAGGCCTTTCTTGTGGGGGAAGCCAGGAGCCTTGTCTTCTCTCTGGATCTCTGAGCTGTCCCCATGTAAACAGCCTCCCTGCAGCAGGAGGCAGACCAAGCAAACTGTATTAGTCCAGCTGACAAAGACATTCACTTCTGAGGAATGCAAATTTAGATTGTGAACGCTCCCTGTGCTTTATCACATTAGACAAACAGTGCTGAGTTATTGGGAGGATTATGAATAACTTTTTTCTACAGTGGAAAAAGGGAGATGTGGCCAAGACAGAGTCATCAGAGGTCCCTAAAATAGAGTCTGTCTGAGAAGGAAGCAGAGAAAGGTGAACGCCGCTTGTTGGCGTGCGTCAGTAAAGCCCATTGTGCTTCAGTGCCCCCAGAAATCTCACTTTTTAGAGATGCTTCAGCTTGTGAAGCGATATTGTTTTCTTTGAATAAATAGTATTTTGTGTGGTGTTTAATGTACATGTTTTTGTTGAAGTGTGCTGCGTGTGCATGTGTTTACTTTGGCCATGATTGCTAACATGCCCTGCTCTGTTTACAGGTCTTATTGGCTCTTCTCTCCCACTCTCTGAATGTGTTTTGCTTATTCCTCTTCTCACTCGTTGCGTCTGAGACAAGTCAACAAGACAGCTTCACATGCACGAGCACGTATAACCTGCGTGCAACACAAACACACGGACTAATATAAACACATTGAAGAAGCCTCCCTTCTCTTGTGTATTTATTATTTGCTAAAGATAAATGGGCATTTGCATTAGTGTTGTAAATATATATACTTAGGGATTGCTGTTTCATTTATTCTGCTCAAATCTCCACAGACAGTTTTGCATGGTTCCCATGATGGGGTCACAACAGCGCGCTGGGCGGCTCCTGCCAGCCCTTTTTATTTTTATTTCAGACCAGAGGCTCATGGGAAAGCTATTTGGAGACCATTTCCTGTCGCCCCCCCCCCCCTCAGAAACAGTGCCAGTGGTTTGTTAACAGGTGCAATGTGACCAGAATCTTTACAACAGCTTAACCAGTTTAGCCCTGAGCCTGTTTTTCAGGTCTCAGGCTCGAAAATGACATTCCCAGAACAAATGACCATATCTTCCCTTCTAAAAGGGTTAAATTAATAATCTTTTTTCTCAAAGTAATGATAAACCTGTGAGTTAGATGTAGAAAAGTCAGAATCAATATAGATGTTTTTTATTTTAAAGAAAATTCAGATTGAACATGGTAAAAAACTGTAAATTATAGTGTCCGTCCAAAAATTCTTTTTTACTTATAGTAAAAACTACCCTTGTATGATGGTAAGGTAGACTAAAAAACTAAAAACTTTAGGAATCCAAAGTACAACATATAATAAGTACCCTGTATCAAGATTGATGCAACACAAGTGACATTTGACCTTTTTAGAGAGATTTAGCACAAAATGGGGGTTTTACCGTTTCTCTGGAACCCATTGGTCGATTTTGGTGATTGACATTTCTTTCTGACCGTTAGAGCCAATAGAATCGAAGGGGGATCTCCCTACTCACACACATGGTAAAACAAAAAAGTGTGGGCTTCGCGCACACAGTTTTGAACCAGAGTGAAGCAGTCTCTCGCTCTGACATCTGGAAACGGAAAAGCAGGTTTATTGCTCATGGATTATCAGAAATCATTTCAAGGGCACACAGACACATTGGATTAACCGATGGATTAACTTTTTTATCGTTTTAATGCCATTGAAGACCACTTTTGACCAGACTACGACACTTCCATCTACGTAACATTGCAAAAATCAAGCATATCTTGCCTCAAAACGATGCAGAGAAACTAGTCCATGCATTTGTTACTTCTAGGCTGGATTATTGTAACTCTTTATTATCAGGGAGTACCAAGAAGTCAGTCAAGTCGCTTCAGCTGATTCAAAATGCTGCGGCTCGTGTACTAACCAGAGTTAGGAAAAGGGACCACATTACTCCTGTTCTGGCTGCCTTACACTGGCTCCCTATAGAACACAGGATAGAATTTAAAATTCTTCTTCTCGCCTACAAAGGGTTGTTGGTTGTTCCTAGAATCTCTAAAAGTACAATGGGAGCCAGAGCCTTTTCTTATCAAGCTCCACATTTGTAGAATCAGCTTCCAGTTTGTGTTCGGGCGGCAGACACCCTATCCGTTTTTAAGAGTGCGCTTAAGACCTTCCTTTTTGATAAAGCTTATAGTTAGGGCTGATTAGATTCAGCCCCTAGTTTTGCTGATATAGGCTTAGTTTGTCGGGGGACATTTTACTTCTTCCTTCTCTCTGTCTATACCTGTGTAATCTCATGTTCCGATTAACCCAGCTTCCCCACATTTCTTTCTTTTTGGTGTCTATATACGACGGGATCCGGAGTCATGGATGATCCTGCGGTCCTGTGTCCTGGATCATAGGTCCTGGATGGATATCCTCGTGGATTCATCTTCCTATTATACACACATGCATTTCCATGGGCGTAGGAAGCATCCTGAATGTGGGGGGGACATTTTTAACGGGGGTGTGGGGGTCCCCCACCACGAAAAGAAAATAGATTTCCTGTATTCTGGTGCATTTTAACAGGTGGTTTGATACTTTTATGTGGCTATACTAACATGAGGAAAATGATGGGTACATTTTGTAATTTCATCCAGTAGTAAAGAAAGGAAACATATTTGATTATTAATTCAGAGCCGTCTTTGAATTAATAAAAAGCAGTTTAAATGCCCATTTTTTTTTACATTTATATACAACAATAAATATGTGTGAGTGCATTGAGAGATATTGTTGTGGAGAGTAGGGCTGCACGATATTGAAAAAAACTGACATTGCGTTTTTTTGTTCCCCTGCGATATATATTGCGGTTTTTTTAACCTGTTAAGCCCCAATGTCCCGGCGGGTACTTTACTTTTTTTTTTTCACAACACTGTGTCTCAGGGGATCTTAATATTTAAGAACCTATTAATGTGTTATACCAGATTAACGGAAATAATCTCAGCTAACTGACGATATAAACCATTTTTACCAAAACACAAGTCTCATAAGAAGCATCTAAATGACCCCTGAGCAAAAAATGCTAACGGACTTTGGCACAGAACTCAAGATAAAAGTACCCTAATTACTTATCATAGCTGCACATACAAGATATCCGATTAAAGCTGAGGTTCCACAGATTATTTAATTATTTAGGTATATAGTATCATCACTGAGTCATCCGAACTCGCGACAGGGGAAGCAAACACAGACATCACAACACGTACCTTTTACGGAGCTTCTAGGGAGATCGTCTCACCGTAGCTGTCAATCTGATCAAAAGACGTGTTCAATGGCATTAAAATGAGAAAAAACGCGGCTGAATCGGTTAATCCATAGGTTTCTAACGTATCTGTAAAAAAAAAATCCATTTGTATGTAAAAATCGCAGAGCACAAGTTAGCTGCTAATGGTAGCCACCAGAGTGGCTGCTGCTTCCGGTCTTGGCTACCATTAGCAGCTAACTTTTGTGCTCCGATTTTTACATAAAAATGGAATTATGGATTATAAACAATTGCTTCAAAGTCACAGATACATTATTAACCTATGGATCAACCGATTCAGCCGCGTTTTTTCTCGCTTTAATGCCATTGAACACGTCTTTTGATCAGATTGATAGCTACGGTGAGAGAAGTGATCATTATTTATTGAGCAGTATACTCTTTCACATTGAATCATAACAAGTCATACTGAATGTAAATACAACTGACTCTAAAGTAAGTCTCAGTCTGTGACATTGGACATGTTGAAGACTCAAAGTCCCAAGCAGTAGGTAGAATATTAGCTAGTCTGTGTAATGTGCACAGAAAACAAACAGTTAACTGAATACTGGGATGGAAATTGCCTATAAGCACTCAATAAAACATAAACACACACAAAAAGCTTCTGAATGATAAGAAGTATAATTAAAACATAATGCACATTACCATTTTGAGAGAGAGTACCTTAAAGAACTCAGAAAATAATCTCTTATTGAACTGAGGCTCCAGTAAAACACACTGACTCTCCATGGACATCAATCATGGTGTTTACATGAGCACAGAGAGATGGGGTTATTCATGTTCCCTGCTTACGTGATAAATACTAGTACCTGGCATTTCAATGCCTTTTCTCATCTAAACTATTCAGTATTTGTATTTTTATCATGACATAAAGACGAAACTCCTCTCCAGAAGTGAGACGCGGCCGCCGCCATCACTGTTAACTGATTAACTGCTACCAGCTGATGACTTACTTTCCTCTTCTTTGAAGTGTTCTTATGTCCATGGTGTCTGGGGGAGAAAACATATCAAACCAAGAGATCGTCAGCTTTGATTTTCGCTGTATTAACAATGTCCTGAACACTTGGTGTGTGTGCCTTACCTCCGCTACCGGCATCGCTTCATACAACAGGTCTGAGCTGTCCAACTATGACAACAGTCCTTGAACATGCGCGCTATGGGACAATCTGCCTTGGTACAAAGTAGCAGTGGAAACTTGGAACAGAGTTTCATTGATTTGGGCATTCTCTCAATAAGCAAGTGGAATGGATTTGATAGTGAAGCACTGACACAGCGCTCTACAAAGTGCGGCGAGTGGAGAGACCGATTCACGGACTTTTCGCATGGTAAAAGTGGGGGGGTCTAAACGAATCATTTGAAAAAGTGGGGGGGACTTGTCCTTGTATAATGGCTGCGACGCCCATGTGCATTTCCAAACATTTGGACTACCTATGTTGCAAATGTATTATCTTTTCAATGTACACACGGCATCTATTGCACGTCAGTCTGTCCTGGGAGAGGGATCCCTCCTCTGTTGCTCTCCCTGAGGTTTCTCCCATTTTTCCCTTTAAACTGTGGGTTTTCTCCGGAAGTTTTTCCTTGTACGATGTGAGGGTCTAAGGCAGGCCCGGTTCTACGGGGGTGCATAAGGGTGCATTGCACCTTCAGTTGAGTCGTTATGCACCCTCATTTTAAAAATGAAAAGTGAAAAAAAAAAAAAGTGAAAAATATTACGTAATAATAATAATAATAATTTAGTTGAAATAAAATAAATTGTAATTGTGGTTAAATAACATTGTCTGCTGAATTTATTTGGTCAATTTAAACGGTAAGTAACGTTATTGTCACAGTCTGCTCCATCTTTCACCAGTAGTTTTCCATTCACCTGTCTCACCTGTTAGCCACACCCACTCACTCTCTCTTCTGCACCCATTAGCTTCACTGCCAGTATTTAAACCCTCACCAGATTTGTTTGCCTGTACATCATCCGGTATTCCTCTGCTCAGGTATTATTACCAATAAAGTACATTACCAATACTCCGTGGTTTCTCGAGTGCTGCATTTGGGTCCTTCATAAGATTGTGACAGAACTATCAGGCCAGAACATCAGGCTCCTCTTCACCTAGAGACCGTTTTGAGATAGTTGAGGACGCTCTCCAGAGGCAGGAAGCATCGATAGCCTCCATGGCCACCGAGACTCATCATGCTAACTCTACACACGACCAGACGCTAACCTATTTAGCTGCGCAGCTACAGCAGCTAACGGCTACTGTGCAGCAGCTAGCGGCAGTAGTGGCTGCTCCAGCGCCTCTTCCCATGCCGCCGGCCCCCGCTTTTGCATCCTTTCCGATGGGATTTACTCCAGAGCCTCGGGTGGGAACTCCGGAGCGATACGCCGGGGAACCGGAGAGCTGCAGCCCGTTTCTTACTAACTGTTCTATCCTGTTCGCGCTGCAGCCACAAACTTTAGCTTCTGACGCAACTCGTGTGGCGTTCACGGTCAATCATCTGACTGGAAAAGCCAGACTGTGGGGCACAGCTGAATGGGAGCAGCAGACACCCACCTGCTCTTCTTTCCCCGCTTTTTCCGCGGAGCTATGCAAGGTGTTTGGACCCGTGTCTGTGGGTCCAGACGCTGCAGGAGGACTACTGAGCCTGAGCCAGGGTAATGGATCTGTGGTGGATTATGCTATTGGGTTTTGCACCAGGGGCCGCCTCAGCAACTGAAATTCTGCAGCCCAGTGTGACGCCTATCTGCGTGGCTTGGCGGCTTACATTAAAGACGAGCTGGTGTCTTTTGATCTGCCCAACTCACTGGATGGGCTGATTGAGCTGACTTCCCGCATTGATCGGCGCATCCAGACACGGAGACGGGAGCGACGATCAGAGGGAGTTCAACATGCCTGGGCGCCCCGACATCCGGGTTCGACTGGGACTCCTCCCCTCACTCCAGAGCCGCAACCAGGGGGTGATGAGCCCATGCAGGTGGGTCGCACCAGCCTCACCTTGGAGGAACGTGAACATCGCAGACGAAGTAACTTATGTCTCTACTGCGGCCGGGCTGGCCATTTGGTTTCTCGCTGCCCAGTAAAAGGCAGGGCTCAGCAGTAATGGGGAACATACTGGTGACGGGAGCCATTTTGGGGTGGAGCCCCTCTTGTCATCAGATCTGTCTGAACAGGCTGCTGTGCCTCAGCGCTCGGGGAACCCCAACCAAGTTCCGGATGTTACAGGAGTTCCACCGGAATATCTGGACTTCAAGGAAGTATTCAGCAAGACGAGGGCTACTTCCCTACCACCACACCGGCCTTACGACTGTGCCATCGACCTGCATCCCGGCACCAGTGGTCCTCCTTGGCTGAGGAGGCGTTCCAGAACCTTAAGGCCAGGTTCGAGTACCCGAACCTGAAAGACAATTTGTTTTGGAGGTGGATACTTCTGATATGGGGGTAGGGGCCATTCTGTCTCAGCGAGCAATGAACAGTCAAAAACTACATCCCTGTGCTTTCTTTTCGAGGCGTTTGACACCAGCTGAAAGAAACTATGATGTAGGAAACTGGGAGCTGCTAGCAGTGAAGTTGGCTCTGGAGGAGTGGCGTCACTGGCTCGAGGGGACCAGTCAACCTTTCCTGGTGTGGACCGACCACAAGAATTTGGAATACATCCGGTCGGCCCGCAGACTGAATTCCCGACAGGCATCTAGCCTCTTTTTCACTCGGTTCAATTTCTCCCTCTCCTACCGCCCTGGTTCTCGGAACATTAAGGCTGACGCTCTGTCTCGTCAGTTTGGGGAGGGAGGGAACATTCCCAGAGGCTCGGACACCATCCTTCCGACTCCTCAGCTCGTCGCCACCCTCTCCTGGGCAGTGGAGGAGAGGGTCAAGGCTGCCCTGGAGGACTAGCCGGGACCCAGTGCCTGTCCTCCGAATCGCCTGTTCGTTCCGCAGATGTTGAGGTCTGATGTTATCCAGTGGGCCCACAACTCCAGACTCACCTGCCATCCGGGAGGTAGTCCAGCAAAGGTGTTGGTGGGCAACACTTAAGGAGGACACCAGGGAATTTTTTAATGCCTGCCCTGTGTGCAATCAACACAAGTCTTCTCACCAAGCTCCTGCTGGTTTCCTACAACCTCTGCCTATCCCTCATCGCCCCTGGTCCTACATTTCTCTGGACTTTGTTACTGGTCTTCCACCGTCCAACGGGCACACTGCCATCTTGACGGTGGTAGACCGGTTCAGTAAGATGGCTCATTTTGTGCCGATTCCCAGCTCCCCTCAGCTAAAGAGACGGCGGAGCTGGTCCTGTTCCATGTGTTCCGGCTCCATGGGCTACCTACCGATGTGGTTTCCGATCGTGATCCCCAATTTACCTCGGTGTTCTGGAGGGAATTCTGCACGCTCATTGGGCCCACGGTCAGTCTGTCATCCGGTTTCCATCCTCAATCCAACGGTCAGACAGAAAGGAAGAACCAGGAGATGGAGACGGCTTTATGTTGTATAGCCTCCAAGCACCCAGCGGCCTGGGCTAAACAACTGCTCTGGGTCCAGTATGCCCACAACACGCTGATCAGTTCGGCCACCAAGCTGTCCCTATTTCAGTGTGCATACGGGTTCCAACCCCCTCTGTTTCCGGCCCTGGAGAGGGAGGTTACCTGTCCGTCCATCCAGGCTTTCATCCGTCGCTGTCGCCAGACCTGGAATCAAGCCCGGATAACTCTTGTTCGTTCGGTCAACCGGTACGCCTCCTCTGCCAACCACCGACGTTCCAAGGCACCCGTCTACCAGGTTGGCCAAAAGGTATGGCTGTCCGCCCAGGATATTCCTTTACGGGTGGAGTCCAAAAAGCTTGCACCGAGGTTCGTTGGACCTTTTGAGATTATAAGGATAATCAATCCCGCAGCAGTAAGGCTAAGACTGCCTCGGACTCTGCGGGTCCATCCCACCTTCCACGTTTCCAGGATCAAACCTGTCCGAGAGAGTGCACTGGTTCCTGCGGTCCCTCCTCCACCACCCCCGGATGATTGGCGGCGGACCTACATACACCTTCCATCGACTGCTTCGTTCCCATCGCAGAGGGAGAGGAATCCAGTACCTGGTAGACTGGGAGGGTTACGGCCCTGAGGAGAGGTCTTGGGTTCCAGCTCGTCATGTGTTGGACCCCCGGCTCATCAGAGAGTTCCATCGGCACAATCCCGAGCAACCTTCTAAGGTCATCACACCGACGGGCAGAGACACAGGGAGAGTCTCTCCACATACTGTCAGCTCTTCCGAGGAGGACAGTGAGGGGCCTGCTTCTGATGAGGACGCCAATTCCCACAGGGGGCAGGAGAAGGAGGCCGAAATAACTTTTTCAGATGAGTACTAACCCTACCTCCCACCCTCCTCTGTAGATTAGCATTTAGGGACGTCAGGAGCCGTCCATTAAGGGGGGGGGGGGGGTTCTGTCACCGTCTGCTCCATCTTTCACCAGTAGTTTTCCATTCACCTGTCTAACCTGTTAACCACACCCACGTTTTTGCTCACTCTCTTTCTCTTCTTCACCCATTAGCTTCACTGCCAGTATTTAAACCCTCACCAGACACACACCCGTTGCCAGATCGTACTTTGCCTTCATGCTAGTCTTTCACGCGTTTGTCAGATTGCCTACCCGGTTCCGACCCTGCCTGTCCCCGACCTGCCTCCTCTGCCTGATCCCTGATCCTGCCTGTCCTTGGACTATCCTGCCTTGCCTGCTGTCTGACCCTGCCTGTACCTATGCTGACCGCCTCGCCTGCTGTCTGACCCTCTGCCCGGCCCTGACTCACCTTCTGCCTGCTGTCCTCCGGTTCGTTTGCCTGTACATCATCCGGTATTCCTCTGCTCTGGTATTATTACCAATAAAGTACATTACCAATACTCCGTTGTTTCTCGAGTGCTGCATTTGGGTCTTCATAAGATTGTGACAGTTATTATGTCAGGTGCGCGTGACCTGTGCCGCTGCGCGTTCGTCATCTGCAAGGTGCTTACACAGCAGTCAGTGATGGACATCAGAAAATGGTTAAAACAACCAGCCCTTATCGCCAGCAGTAACACTGCATCTACTGCAGGTAATAACAGTTCAGATCATGGGGACATTACGTTACCCGCGGCCACTGTCGTGGGCAGTCCTCCCGCCCGCCTCGCCCACGGAGGCGGAGCAGCCGCAGCCGTCTTCGTTGTCCCAAACGCCGCCACCCCTCAGCGGCCCGCAAGTGCCAGAGGACCTCGGCAAAACAGAGCCTGCCCAGGTATATTTAAAAAAGTACTCAACTCGCCTGTATAGTGGGGTAAGGCGCACATTTTGCAGCTCATGGTTTCAAAACAGAGATTGGCTGGAATATTCATGTAAAAAAGATGCCATCTTCTGCATGTAGACATTTCGGTTCAAGTAAGTCAGATGCCTTCACCACAACTGGCTACAACAACTGGCGCCATGTTCTTATAGGCTACGTGATAAGGGACTGGGAAGGCATGAATCAAGCAAAGAGCACATAGATCCATAGATCTCTTAATTTTGCTCTCAAAGTGCACCAGATTGATGCTTTTAACTTCAATATTTAAAAAATAATCTTCCCGGGGGAGCATGCCCCTGGACCCCCCTAGAGGAGGTGAGGACCCCCCTAGAGGGTGTTAGGTCCACCCCCCACTTATAAAAATAACACTTTACCACTGCACCCTCTCTAATCTCAGATGCACCCTGAGTCATTTTGTTCTGGAACCGGGCCTGGTCTAAGGACAGAGGGTGTCGTATTGTCATACTGATATTCTGTACACACTGTGAAGTCCACTGAGACAAATGTAACATTTGTGATATTGGGCTATATAAATAAACATTGATTGATTGATTGATTGATTGATTGATTGATTGATTGATTGATTGATTGATTGATTGATTGAGGTGAGCCATGTTAGCGTTTTTAGCTATCTAGCTCCATATGTTTTGATGTCTGTTCTTGTTATTATCTCCGAGAGTTCGTATAATTAAGTGATAATGAGGGTACCCATCGATTCTGTGTCCCCTCACGATGTGAAACGATGGGTTGAGATGTGCAGCAAAGATAAATAATAAGGTTTGATGCAGTCATCTGTTAGCATTTTTCGCTCGTTGCTAATTCAGAGGCTCAGCGTTAGCATTGTGGGGTTTTTTTTGAATTTTTTTTTAAAATGATCAGTTAGATAAGTTTCTTCCCGTTACATGGATATAAACCATTCATAGTTTATTAAATGTTAAGATGCCCTCAGACACTGTTTCCTGGGTACCGGGGTCTCTCGGGCTTAACAGGTTAAATGCTCTTGTTTGTTTGTGTTCTGTTCCAGCAAAGACGGTGGGGGTCGTATGGTCCTCTCTATGGATGTAGTTATCACATATAGCTTTATTGTAGGTCAGAGGGCCGCTTACAGCTGACTGATATTGTCTTGTAAAAGGAGGTTGCACTCTAAAAATGGGGTGCTCTCTGGAATGCTCAAACCATGGCTCATGACAACATTTCGCATAGGGCCCCAATTTAACCAGGGGCCGCACTGCATGTTTCATTTCAAACCTTTATTTATCCAGGTGAATCCCTTGTAAAGCTGCTTTTGAGACCTGTTCACCTTCCATCAATATTTTCCACCATGGTCACCCTCACATCTTTCCTGAGACAGGGACAGCCTCTCAGAGAACTCCATCCCAAAGAAACACGGCTCACTGACTGCCAAACCCAACAAACACCAACGCACTATACTACACTAACAACAATACAAAATAGTAAACAATCATACATTAAACAAAGTAAGAGTAAAAAGGAAGAAGAATTAAAGAAAGGTAACCATCTAACCCGTTCATGCTGGGTTGTTGGTTTAGCTCCATAAAAAATATCCGTTGATTTACAGACATCTCTTTTTCAATGTAAGTCAATGGGGAAAAGTGTTTTTGGGCCCAATGATGTCACGGACTGATAGGAAATTGTAGTACCACCGCTTGTTCTTCAACCACCAGCGTTTTTCATAGGGGCTTGATCTGACTTCACCACTCTCTCCAGTACCAAACTCCCAGCATGCACTGACACAGACAGACATGTCTTTGGGAGCAGGACAACCCATGTGACTCGGCCTGCCCGTCTGCCATGACCGGAGCTATAACCCACACCATCACATTCACATTCTGTCTGCAGACGTCCCCAGACTGATGATCAGAGATGGGGTCGTTACTAAAACAATGTAATATATTACATATTACTTTAAAAAAAGAGTAATATATTACACTACTTCGTTACTCGCTACTTAAAGTAACTCGTTACTTTACCCGTTACTTTACTCGCCGAGCACGTACAAACTGCGCATGGGTGAGTGGCAATAACTCTCCTTACCAGCAGGCGGCGGTAGTGTATATTCGTCATTCAAAACAGGCAACAACCGGAAGACAGAGAAGAAGAACAGTCTACGTGATATAAACAAACAACAAATAGCGTGTGCGTTAGCTCCACCTTAGCATGTGTTCTTTGCAGGTTTGTGTTGAGGTTTGACGTGGTGTTTCCAGCAGTGGATAACAGCTTCTGGCCTGGACACAGTTTGCACCTCACCGTCACATTCCTGTGTATTCTTCGGACGAACTCAAAGTAATGGGCATACCTCCACCCCTCGAAAGTTATCGCTGACTCAGCCATGTTTATGCAGCACTGCACGTGGAGATGTGGACGCGCAAGTCGCACAGATTACGTACATATAAACCTACGGTGGAAACCCCTCTTGTCTGTCAGTGTGATTATGACTGATTTTTAGTAAGTAACGAAGTAACGCGTGTCGGGGCAATGTTAGTAACTTGTGTGATTACTGAATTATAAAAGTAGCGTGTTACACTACTCCGTTATCGACAATAATATTATTACAGTAACGCGTTACACACAAATCTGCTGATGATCCATAGCTCAGTGACGGCACCATGTTTATGGAAATCCAGCTGCACTTTCTCTTTTCCCTCCTTTCAGTCACAGACCAACAAACTGCCTGTGTTGATATTTGTATTTTTCTCAGGAGACATTTAATTTGTCATTAGATCATTGTATATGTTCTACATTTCAGGGATATGAACATGCTTTTAATCATTTTGCTGCTGTTCATGTTTATTACACTTATGGTTATGCTATGTATGTTGTCCGCTGTGGTTCTGTACATGACAGACTGTGGGAATGATCAGATAACATGGTGTCATATTTTTGGAGTACCTATTCTAGATTTGGCGGCCATGGGAACAGGTTCACTTGGTATGCATGTCCAAATTGTAAACAAAAATTATTCACAAAAATAGTTTTGATGTAATGACTATTATTACATTCATGGTTTATTCTTTTATCTGATCAAACTAACTTTCACTGCTGGGCCCAAGGATGTGGAGCAGAAGATCGAAATGCTCACCCGTGTTGTTGTGAGTCTACACAAAGTACAGGTGTTAATCGATTAATAAAATAATCGATTAATCACAATAAATCACAAGTTTAAAATGTGCTTGTATTTGGTGTTCTGTTACAGAAAGATGGTTCACTATCACTATGGTGATCTCCAGTTGATACTTGCAGCAGATTCCTCCGCTTTCTTTGTCTTCTTCGATAACAATACCAGTAAAAATCCAGGATTCTCAACGGCAATTAGCAAAAAGAAAATAATTCCTAAAAAAAACATGACTTTAAAATTTTCATTTAGTTGTTTAAACCCAACAAAATGCCCTTTCTAATAACGTTTTTATGTTGCTCTGGAATCATTTCTTTAAACACATTTTTCCCAAAAATATTTTTACAGACGACATCTGAACATCCCTACTGCATACTAAGACTGAACCACCAAGACAACCCAACCGATGCACTTCTGACACAACACATTCAAACTAGAGCCGGGACTCGATTAAAAAAATTAATCTAATTAATTAGAGGCTTTGTAATTAATTAATCGAAATTAATCGCATTTTTAATCAAATATACATATTTGACCTGAGAACAGTGAGAAGCAATTTTCACATGGATTTTACTCCAAGCGGTCTACAGTCGAGTGCAGTCCAGTGAGCCAGGGAGTTGGTTATTTTCTCAGACGTGGACTGACTCATCCTGGCCCTGAAACCAGTCACCTGGTTGAGTGTGGGTTGGGTCAGGGTGTGGTTCCTTGCACTCGGAGTCGGGCTAACGTCCACGCTAGCTGCTACATGCTTTGCATTTAGGTGATACTTTAGGCTTGATGTGCTGCGGTGATATGCAAATCTCTTTTTGCATAATTTGCACACAACCGTGCTCTTATCGACGCTTCCATCCGTCCGTTTTTTAAAACAAAATGTCCCATCCACGGGGCCGACCAAAGCGGTCTCATCAGCTTGTTCGTTCATGTTTGACTATTGTTCACCGTGGTTTGTTGTTGTTTGAAGTCCCATGCTGAAGTCATGAACGTTAGTTGGTGCTCCAGTATAATCGGTACGCTTGAAACTCATCCAGTGAGAAACGTTCCGCTGTGCAAAAATAAGTGCGATTAAAGTGCCTTAAATTTTGTGTAATTAATTAACCTTAATTAACGCGTTAAAGTCCCGGCCCTAATAAAAACACATTCAAACAACTGACAGTGCAATTATTGCAAAGGTCACTAAGTGCTAACTGTTGAATATCTGATGGATAAACCAGGAGAGCGTTTCTCAATGTTAGCAGTATTGTTTCCCAGGTCTTACTGTTTGAATGAATTTCAGCGTATGTGCCATGCATTTTAGGTAATCCAATGGAAAAGCACACGTAAACCCAAATAACAGAAACTGCATGACACATTTTGTCGCTGATTTATTTATTTTGTAACTTTTATTGTCATTACATAGTACAGGTGCTTGTAACGAAACGGTTTCTCTGCATTGGACCCATCCTAGTGTTAGGAGCAGTGAGCTGCCATTATTACGTACGGCGCCCGGGGAGCGATTCGTCCTTCACGCTCGATGGCAGTGGAGATGGGCTGGAGCAACGTTCGGTTTGGACCCTGCTGAGGACCCCTACATTCTTCAATAAATGCAGAGCAAACAGTACTTATACATTATGAATTGAGTCCTCACAGACTTCAACAGCAGGGCCTTTGAGGACAACAGAGAGCTGTGCAGTCGTGAGACAGACAAGATCAGGGGCACATTTACAAGGCACACGTCCAACAGGGAATGAAATAGGTTGGACTTCAATTTGTGGACAGGCTTTTAATCTAGCACCGTAGTGTCATGATGTAGATAACATTAAGGATTCTTCCGGAGTAGCTACATTAATGAGTTACCATGGTGATGATTTGCATTAACTTCATCTTTTAATGCAGAACTGTCACATTAAGGAGACATTCCTTTTATTTATAACATGTGTGAAAGCAAGACACCATGGGAGCTTACAAGATGAGAAGACAGGTTACACTTGGCTTTCTTCCTCATTATCCTCTTTGAGAAGCTTCCTGGTACTGTCCAGGCGTCACGTCTTTCACGTCAATGAAGCAGATCGTTTTCTTGCCTGAGGACTAAACCTCTTGGTAGATTTGTAATTCTTTTACCTTTGTGAATTAAATATGTTACCTCTAATTCATTCATTGCTGCATCCTCACAGACATCTTTTCAAAGCTTTGTGTGATACTTGAATGTTTGCTAATGATTTTGCAACATTAATGAGGTCGTCATTTTCAGAAAAAGCCTTAAACTATACACTGTCTCAGCAAACAAGTATGACATGAGTCGTGTTGTGATGAAGTCAGTCGTGTTCTCTCAGAACGGAAGGAGCTCCCCGTCCAAATCTGCAGTCATCATGCATCATGTCAAACAACTCTGGTCGTTGGTGTCTTCTCAGCAGTGGTGAGGTTCCATGGACACGATCCCAGCTTCGGCTGTGCTGCACCACTGTCCTCACTGTCCTCAGGCTGTGCTGCACCACTGTCCTCACTGTCCTCAGGCTGTGCTGCACCACTGTCCTCACTGTCCTCAGGCTGTGCTGCACCACTGTCCTCACTATCCTCAGGCTGTGCTGCACCACTGTCCTCACTGTCCTCAGGCTGTGCTGCACCACTGTCCTCACTGTCCTCAGGCTGTGCTGCACCACTGTCCTCACTATCCTCAGGCTGTGCTGCACCACTGTCCTCACTATCCTCAGGCTGTGCTGCACCACTGTCCTCACTGTCCTCAGGCTGTGCTGCACCACTGTCCTCACTGTCCTCAGGCTGTGCTGCACCACTGTCCTCACTGTCCTCAGGCTGTGCTGCACCACTGTCCTCACTGTCCTCAGGCTGTGCTGCACCACTGTCCTCACTGTCCTCAGGCTGTGCTGCATGCGGGTAAAGGAGAGTCACGACACGGATGATACTCAGCGTAGCTCCTACTCAGTCTAAAGTCTTTCTAAATTGAAAGATATCCTTCAGTTGCAGTTCAAACTAGATGAGAGGAGGTTTCCTTTAAAGTAAACTTCCTTTATCTTTATTGACAACACAGAGCACTAACCTTTGGTCCTTTTAGATGACTGATCTTAGACAAACAAAATCCTTGATATTCAAACAATGGAATATTTTTCTTTATATGTATGTGCTTTTTCAATTTAAATAAACACTATTAATAAAACAGTGTTTTAATTATGTGCTGAGCATTTCATTTATTTGTGGTGGGTGGGGCATTACGTTTTGTTATTTATACAAGATTATATTTGTATTATAAAGAGGAGATAAAGCACGAACATCACCAGCTCATTGCCCAAACCCTTAAAGTCACAATAAAGAAGACGCACAGATGTGTTCACTGAGGGACAGAGACTTGTTTCAATATATGAATATATGTTGTTTTATTTAATCAAAGCTAAGAAAATTCGCAAACTGGCACTGGAAGATGCAATTATGCAACATGGACACTTATTCAGTTAAACTTATCTTCATAACAAAACAGTTTAAAATATATGCCTAAATATGAACTATGAAAGGTTTATGTCAATGAAAATAGACGGAAATAGCTGAGGTGGGCTCAGGTTGCTACCATACTCACCAAGTATAGTCACAGCAAACCACACACACACACACACACACACACACACACACACACACACACACACACACACACACACACACACACACACACACACACACACACACACACACACACACACACACACACACACACACACACACACACACACACACACACACACACACACACACACACACACACTCAGTGCTCTTCACCACAGCAAACAGTAAGAGGGACTGTTTGAGCGAGTGGCACATTGTAGGCTGACAGTGTGGTAGGTGTTCACCTGTGGATGTGTGAGCTGTAATGGCAGAGTTACCTTGTTTCATGATATCGTAATGATCCACCTTAAAAGGAAGAAGTGGAACCGGTGTGTCGTTGTTAGGAAGCATGGATCTGCAGGTCAGAGCCGGCCACAGCTCGGCTGATTGAAGAGCCCATATGGAAGCCACCGCTCCAAAACCCCTGTAATAGCTACGTTGGTCCACAGGGCAACACGTAGTATATTCACAAGAATCCTCTGAAACACATTGCTACATTATAGTTTCCTATAGATTTCGAATGACCAGTGCCCCTGTCACATGATCGTCAACTTTCCCGGTGTGAAAAAAAACACCCGACTTGTTTTTTGTGGAAAATCTGAATTGTAGAATAGAATATAGAATATAATTGGGAGGGATGAAACCCTCTTTAATGGTCACACATGCAGAGCACACAGCACACACCGTGACATGTGTTCTCTGCTTTTAACCCATCCTAGTACCAGGAGTCTAGTACTAGGAACAGTGGGCAGCTATTGTACAGCGCCCGGGGAGCAACAGGAGTGGGGGGGGCGGTTGTCCGGTGCCTTGCTCAAGGGCACCACGGCAGGGCCCAGGAGGTGAACTGGGACCTCTCCAAGTAGCAGTCCACACTCCATACTTGAAGTTTGTTCGGGGACTTGAACCGGCTACGGCTCCCAATCCAAGCCCCTACTGACTGAGCCACTGCTGGACTGACTGAGCCACTGCAGGACTAGTTTGGCCGTTATATTGCTTTTTGATTAGATTTCTAGCGATAAGTGTATATTCTACTTTCAGAATCCACGTCCAGTAGATGTGTAGGATCTATAGTTTGATATATATTACGAAGATAAGACAGGTTTCACCAGGAGAACGTGTATATACTACGTATCTTAACTAAAAAGGTTGCTCTGCACGCACCCCTTGAAATTGTGAGATTGCTACGTCCCTCCCCCTATTCATTTATATTGACCAGCGTCCATGTGAAGTTATCGTCAACTCTCAAGCCGGGAAAACAGTATTTACTGTCTCTGCATTTTCATGGTAACTAAGATGGCGGCAGCTCACGCTGCATACACGCAAAAGTAAGAATTGTCCTTTCTGTCGATTGATTTTACAGTGATATCTGCAGTACTCAAGTATTACATTGATTGGTATGAATTGTGTGCAAAGCTTTTGTGTTTTTCCCCTTCGATTCTAAGAAACAACTAGTCTTTTCAAATTCTCAGATAGCTGAAGAAACTACACTACCCATAATCCTCAGCTATCGTTGTGTAGACGCCGCCAGTCCTCTTTGCTTGACAAACCCCCTGATTAGTCAACAAGCTCTGTGATTGGATGTTGTAAATCCCCCAGCCTTTTTTGCTCTTGTGGGAGGCGGGGCTTAGCCTCCACCTACCAGGCCACACCTGATCCCACTTAAGGCCGGAAATCAGCCCTGCTCAGTCTCTCCGTGTCTGTAGCAGCAAGCTGATCCTCATGTGCTCTCTTCACAAGCTGAATATCAATGCATTATTTGAGTTTATGTTCATTGGTGATTATGTATATTGATAGCTTGTTTTGGCTTAACTGGCGAAAGCAATATTTCATTTATATTAAGAGTATTGTGTTTATATCCTAGCCTTAAAATCATCATCATCACCACCATCATCTACAATCTACTGTCAACTGCATGTGAAGAGAATAAATGGTTAATCTCCTCATACTTTGACTGGTATGCCAATGCAGAGGCACTCCAGGCAGCCCTCCCTAAAATTGCAGTTGAGTTTTTGCATACATTTTTTTTATCATACTTTAATCCGTGTGTGCTTGCTTTTCTCTTTGGAATTCATCACATAACTGCCTTGTAATAAACGGTTTGGCTATACTAAATATTACACATTTGCCGTAGTTTTTTATTTATAGAGCCCTGATTAGAAGACTTTTGGACAAACTGGAAGAACTCTGACAACCAAACTGAATGCATGACGTGGATCATAAATACATCCGCAATTAAACAACATATTTAAGTTATATTCACACAATACGTCTCCTTTCAGTATCAATTCTAATTTGGCTGACTTTGTCAGGATTCGGGAAAAGGTAGGACCCAAATGCAGAATAAAAAAGACGAAAAGGTCTAGGAACAAAAGGCGAGCTTTATTTTAAAAAAGCTGATGACTCGGGCCTCCTTCCGGTATAAATAGGAGGCCCGGCAATCTGCTCCCTCTTTTCTTCAGCAAACCAGCACAGTTACTGAAGCACAGCAATTGAGAATCATCAGGACAACAGCGTCCGTGATTGTCCCTCATGTGGCTCTGGGTTCATAATGAGTTCAGTCAGACAACTCACGTGTTCCTTTAACATGTTTATTAGAAGCAGCATATAGTTGAGTTTGGCGACTAGGCTCGGGCATCATCACTCCATAGATATACATAGCACGATGAGTGATGATTAAATAACTAACCCCCGAGCCTACAGGTGGAAGCTGGGGTGGTGGTGGGGCAGCAAGCAGCAGCGACGTAGAGGTAGCTGCAGCAATAGCAGCAGCAAGCAATGCATGGAGAGAGATCTGCAGGTTAAATAGAGCGGCATATTAAGGAGACTCTGTTTGGTTGGTTGTAGAGTGGCAAGGGGGCGTTATGTATGAATGCAGCAAGTGCTCGAGTTGACTGCCTGAACTAGCTCGCAGGCTTCGCCCCATTTATGACCAGCAGAGATAAAAGCAGTATGCGAATCCTGCCTGGGGTCAGAGCGCGCGTACGCTGCTCTAAACCAGCAGGTAGCATGCACACACTGCGCTCCCCTCCCCTCGGGCGACAGGAAGCAGAGAGCGGACGCTCTTGTTGCTGTGGCCGAGGAGGACGATTGGCCCGTCCAGGCTTACAAGCCCGCGGACGGGGCCTCGTGTCCCTGGGGTTGAGTGCCGGGCAGGAGTCCGAGGTTCCTCTGTCCGAGATACGCCTCGTACACACGGCCTTAATAAACCCATGAGCGCCGTTATAACGCCTCGTGTGGGCAGCACTGCACACACCTCCATCCATCCCCTGAGCGTGTATGCGCCTCATGATGAGAGTCGGAGTGAGACGCAGCGTGTGGAGGCCCCCGCGCAGTCCTTTCGGGCCAAGCTCACCTTGGGTTGCCTCAAGGGCAGCGGCGGCAGGGGCTCTGGCGTGGCTCGTCACCATGACGACCCAAAAAACACATCTCGGGCAGGTGCGCCCGCTCTCAGAGGTTTTCTCAGAGTGGCAGCGCGTGGGTCTGATGGACAGATGGATGAGCAGGCTGATCAGCAGAGGATACGTCCTGCAGTTCGCCTCCCCCCCCCCCACAGTTCAATGGGATACAGGAAACACTCCTGTCCTCCCAGAAGCTATGTCTTGCGCTCCAATCCGAGCCGCTGGAACCCCTGTTGAAACATGATATCTCCAGGGTTCCTCAAAGGGAGGAAAATCAGGGTTTTTCACTCCCGTTATTTTTCTAATCCCGAAAAAAACTGGGGCAATGAGACATCCTCGATCTGTCAGTATTCCACATGCTGACGATCAAACAGGTGCTGGAATGTGTTCACCAGGACGACTGGTTCACTTCCACCCGATGCATACTTCCACCTGAAGGATGCATACTTCCATCTGAAGGATGCATACTTCCACGTACCCATCATCCCGAAACACAGGGAATTCCTGCATTTTCTCATTTCAGGGAATATCAGACCAGACAATTGTCTGCCGTTCGGATATTTCCTGGCTCCTCCCATTTTTGTGTAGAGAAGGCTGGAGCCACCACACAGAGGAGGGATGAGAGGGTGGTTTCCTCTGGACGACCTGCTATTTGCTGGCTCGCTCCAGGGAGGAAGTCGCTTTCCAGACGGTACATCTCGTAACGCATCTGTCAAAGCCTGGGTTTCATAATGAATTGGAAGAAGAGCTGTCCTCTTCCCTCTCAGACAATCGTTTATCTGGAGTGAAATTAAACTCAGCCAGCAGAGCGCGGCTCTCGCGGTAGCGAGTGGAGGAACTGACAGCTCTCCTCCGGCGTGTCACAACCCACACAGCCGTGACGCAGCTGCTCGGCGTTGGCGTCAGCTGGTCACGTGATGATCCCCCTGGGTCTCTTCCAACAGGGGGACACTCCAGAGGTGGTTCATTCGCTGCAGAAGCCTGCTGTTTTAACCTATTGGTTTATAAACTGCAGAGCTCGCGGCATTCCTCTGTCCCAGATATGCCTCCTACACACGGTCATAATAAATCCACGAGCACCGTTATAACGCCTCGTGTGGACAGCATACACACACCTCTCATCCTCTGGGCGTGTACGCGCCTCATGATGAGAGACGGAGTGAAATGCAGCGTGTGGAGATTCCCTCGCAGCCCTTTTGCCTCACGGGCAGCGGCGGTGATGGCGTGGTTCGTCACCATGACGACCATTACGGCACATCACAGAGAAGCCTCTCCCCCCAGCAGTTCCATGGGATACAAGAAACACTCCTGTCATCCCAGGAACAGTGTCTTGCGCGGTTTTTATCCCGCTATTTTTCTAAATCTCGGAAAAGAACGGGGGAATCGCCCCGTTGCTGTACAATCAAACATGTGTTGATTTGCACAGACAACAGGCCACGGCTATGGAAGCAGCCTACCTCAATCGCCAGGGAGGAGTACGATCCGCGCAGCGTCTAAACGCAGCCAGGCGTCTGAACGCAGCCAGGCGGCTGCTGTTCTGGGCGCGCACACACGTTGCTCTCCATCAGAGCAATGTATATTCCCGGCGAAATTAACAGAGGGGCTCGCAGAACGCAGCAGCCGTTATGCGAGGAGTACGGAGACTCAGACCTGTGTCACGCACACTGGCGCCTCAGTGGGATTTGGCTTTGGTGTTACGTGCACTAAAGCAAAGCCCCATTTGAACCTGATCAGGTTCCCCTTAAAATGTGTTCAGCCAAAGTAGTAATGCTTTTGGCTGTGAGTGATTTGTCTGCTCTCTCTGTGGCTCCGTCAGCTCTCCGGATCCAAGGAGATGCAGTTCAGCTGTTTTACGCCCTAACCTGGCTTCATGCCAAAGGTCATCACAACTCTTTTAGGTCAAGAGTGATCACCTGGCTGGCTTATTCCCCACTCCTTAAAGGTCGGAGGAAGAAACCACGTCTCATCTCCTCTGTCCTGTGCGCGCGCTGTCCTGCTATGTGGCGCGCACGGTGGCCTGGCGCCGTTCTCAGCGCCTGTTTGTGCACTATAGAGAGCGCTCGATCGGGCAACCTCTGTCTGCACAACGGCCGTCACACTGGCTGTGTGAGGCTGTGTCACAGGCAGAGTTGGGTGTAACCACACTACAGTTACTAACATCGCCCCGACACGCGTTACTTCGTTACTTACTAAAATCAGTCATAATCAAACCTCAACAAACACCTGCAAAGAACACATGCTAATGTGAAGCTAACGCACAGCAATTTGTTGTTTGTTTATATCACGTAGTCTGTTCTTCTTCTCTGTTTTACGGTTGTTGCCTGTTTTGAATGACAAATACACACTACCGCCGCCTGCTGGTAAGGAGAGTTATTGCCACTCACGCATGCGCAGTTCGTACGTGCTCGGCTGAAGTCTTTGCGGTGTCTGGTTCCAGTGCAACACATGGCCAACACGCAGGAGAACACGCCGACGCAACAGCGTGAGCAGAGATAGACTGCGCAAAATATACAGATAGCAGGAGACAGAGGACAGCCACGGTCAGATAGCAGGAGACAGAGGACAGCCACGGTCAGATAGCAGGAGACAGAGGACAGCCACGGTCATATAGCAGGAGACAGAGGACAGCCACGGTCATATAGCAGGAGACAGAGGACAGCCATTGTCAGATAGGAAAACATTCAGGAGCTATCTGGATCAGTCTTATGCGACAATGGAAACTGAACTAAAGAGAACATTGGAAACGTTAGCAGTCTGCGTGATCTGCCTGCAGGGAGGGGCGGGCCGGCCCTGCGAGTAAAGTAACGAGTAAAGTAACGAGTAAAGTAACGAGTAAAGTAACGAGTAATGTAGAGAGCAATGAAGTAGTGTAATATATTACTTTTTTTTTAGTAACGACCCCATCTCTGGTCACAGGCATATGTCTCCTCTGGGGTGGAGCCCCCGGAGAACATCAATGCGCACTCCACCAGAGGAATTTCCTGTCGGAGTGAGTGACGTCAGGGAGCCAGCTGTGCGCCTCTCTCCTGCCTCTCGGCACGCGGAGAGCGGCCCTTTTTCCCTCTTATAGGAGGGATGTTCTTTTTACTCTGATACACTTTGTACGGAGTGTCTGGTCAGAGTGAGTGACGTCAGGGATCCAGCTGAGCGCTCTCCTACCTGTCTGACACGCAGAGAGCAGCTGTTCCCCCTCGATGATCGCAGGATAAGGTGGGACCTTCGTCTCTACTTTCTCACAGCGGCCGGTATGTGTTGTTTCCAGCCTTCACCCCGTCGGGAAGACAGGCATGTTTTGCTATGTTCCAGGGACGGTGATGCGCCATTACGCATGGCACAACAGGCAGGGGGTGTTATTGGCAGGTGTGTCTGTGCTTCTAGTGCCGGGCGGACCCAGTGGGGCGCAGACTGCATCATGCTTCGCCCTTAACCCAATAGCGATAGCCTTAGAGGGCGAAGCCATACATGAAATAGAACTGAGGTTACCTACTGTAACCCAGCTTCTATGAGTAATGGCGCAGCCCTCTAAGCGCTGGGCCCCACTGGCTCTACGAATAGCTGAAGAAAAGTTATGTTGTATGGGAGCAGATTGCCGGGCCCCCTTCCTACTTATACCGGAAGGAGGCCCGAGGGTGGGGCCCACCTTGCGGGTGGCCGTGGACTACAAGTGTTTCAGTGCTGCGCGGGGGCGCAGGGGGATTACCCAATAGCGATAGCCTTAGAGGGCTGCGCCATTACTCATAGAAGCTGGGGTTACAGTAGGTAACCTCAGTTACCAACATGGAGGGAGACAGGAAAGACAATGAACCGACATGGAGCACAGGGCACAAGACTAAATGCAAAGAAGGGTAATCACAGGACAAGAAACAGCTGGGCAGGGGAGGAAGAAACACAAGGGCAACAGGTGAACACAATCAGACACAGGAGGGAAAACACAGGAAGGAAGACAAGACACAGGGAGAACAGAATTGCAAAATAAAACCCATGACAAGACAGACAAAACTAAAATCGTGACATAAAACTAAGATCGTGACAGACGACAAAATAATGTATCAGTCATAATTTGAGATGTTTTAAATATTTTTTTATATACTACGTTTTGCCCTGTGGACCAATGTAGCTATTGAACATTTGTTGTGAGACTGGGCTAGACCCTACCTCAGACACAGAGTACGGATAAAAAAAGTTCTGCGACTTGTTAGGCACACACATAGGCTAATATGAACGCATTCAGTCAGTAGAGATGGTTCCTGTGCCACAAAGACAGAATGCATGTGCAGGTGTGTGTTAAACAGGTAACACTGCTGCTGCTCGAGCAGTGATAACTCTGCTTTATTAATAGGGCATAGTGGACATATGAAAAGACTCAAACCCTGTCAAAAGTCTGTACAGCTGTTAAAGTGACTGACAGCTGATCAGACACAGACGTCACATCATGTGACGCTTCAGAAGAAAGCAAGGACGTCTCATTTTTCCACATGAAATGAAGCATTGCAGTTGCTTTTTGTTTTCTGTTTTCAGAAAGAAAAAGAAATGATACGGTTACGATTATAGGAACACGGACTAGCCCTCTTTGCAAATGTTAGGTTAAACCTCTTAAGACTATATAGTAAATGCGGTAAAACTAACTTAAGATCAAGGTTTGACAATGCCTATCCTCCTGGACCAAGTTGCTACACGGTGTCAATATTTCAACCCAGTCTCACGGCATTTCGTGTTCACCAACACGATTTTTAATCTCTTGATTCGTGTTCACCAACACGATTTGCCCCTTTTTTTCGTGTTGCACAGCACGATTTTAAAAGCAATGTATTTCTACTGGTAACGTGTTTCGTGCCTGCAGGCTGCAGCACGTCTTTTTCTCCGGTCGGGTCGTGGAAGACCGGAAGCTGTCTGGTTCATAAAAACATGTTCTTACTCAATATCAAGCCACAGTTATTGCTTTTATTTTAAATCGTATAATTTCGGACTTTTGTTGCCGTCTGTGAGGAAAATAAATGGGGCTCAGAGCCTCAGGATACTGAAATCTGTATTTATTAAATCTTTTTTTCCTTCTAATTTGTTATTCTTTTCAAAATAACACACTGTTATTTACTCACCAATAACACACAATTATCCTTGCTTTTATTTATTGGTTTAATTCCATAATCTCTGGGTTTTTTGGTGTCCGTCAGGAACTGAATTTCAAAATAAATATAACCGGAAACAGACGTAGGCGATTACCCAAGATCCTCAGCTATGGTTTTAAGCTCGCTGATTGGATGTGTTAGCCGCAATGCATGCTGGGATTTGTTGTTTATATTATATGAAATCCGGAAAACATTTAAAAAGTATAAAATAATACTTAATTCCGCGTGCTCTTGCTTTTCTCTTTGAAAGTCATCACATAACGGCATTGTAATACACGGTTCGGCTGCATTACATATTACAGATCTGCTGTAGTTATTTATTTAGAGAGCCCTGATGAGAAGACCTTTGGAAAAACTGGAAGAAATGCCGCCGAAACTGAATACTTGACGTGGATCATAAATATATCAACAATTAAACAACATCTTCAATTTCTCTTCACACAATACGTCTCCTTGCAGTATCAACACTAATTCGGCTGACTTTTACATTTGATCTAATTCACAGATAGGTTATATTTACACCATAACGGTGCACAGCTGATAGAAAAGGACTTGTAGTTTTTAAAGATATTACTGATTTTCTTTGAATGTAAGAATGTAAATACTGAGTCTGAAATAGTATAGCAATATGCTGTAAAATGATGTGAAAGCATGCATAAAACTATACATCTTCAGATGTTGTACATACACACTAATAATACAAAGTTGTTATGGCTGTGTGCACCTTGTGTGCACCTCCTAGTGGTTAAAGCACGTTATTGAATTATTGTTTGTATGTGTTATATTTGATTAAAAAATATTAAGAGTACATACTTTCATAGGGGGAAAGTATAAATATAGAAATATAGAATATAAGAAATCAAGAAGATACTATAAGTGATCTCTACAATAAAACAGTTTAGTGCAGGATGTACAAAGATATTAATAGGAGGAGGTGCAAAACAGAAAAACGGATTAACCTTTATTTAAACATTAAATATTAAGCCTGACAAAGTAATTAACGTCTAATATATTGCTTTCCTGCAATGTTAACTATTGAAGCACTTATTTTAACTGATATTATACACATTAATTATACTCTTATGTATGTAGATAGAATAAGAAATGTGCAGTATATGACAGTTTAATGGTGGAGGTACACACATATTGATAGATGTCTTGTAATGCACTGTTGAGGGACCTGTGACCCAAGTGTTTCATTCATTGCATAACTACACCGTAGTTGTGTATGATATGTCAATAAACCTTTGAAAATCTTGAAAGGGATGTGCAAAATAGCCATAATATACAGTCTTTAATTAACTATTAGTAGAGAATAACGAGTAATGAATATACTTTATTACTCGTTTCCATTCATGTCAATTGCAGATACATGTTTAGTCTTCTCAAGCCCCAACTATCAAATATCTCTCCTGATTGTTGGCACTTGACAGTCACCGTACATGAATTTTACTCAGGTGTAACTAAAGTCTGATTTAAGGGTTGTTTATATTTCACATAATTAATCAGAATCTGCAAAGTAACTCAAATAAATGCAGTGGAGTAAAAATACCAGGTTAACCTCTGAATTGTAGTGGAGTAGAATTACAAAGTAGCAATGAGCTGTCATGTGGGTATATATTAATGCTGAGCATTATGGACACAAGCGATTTTCACCCATTTATTAATTATATGTTTTACATTTGATAACACCAATGTGTTTAATACTGGCAACTTCTAATTGTGGGAAAAACGAAAACGTTCAGTAGAGACGTCCCATAGAACATTTTGATAAACACAATAGCCAGCATGTGTAGTTCTGGAGGGGTGTTCGATTCCAGTTTTGGATAGTCTGGTGTGGTTTCGTTCCATTTCACACAGCTGTTTGACGCTCTGCGTAACCTTACGGGAACTGTAGTCCTTAAACGATAGCTGGGGATTATGGGTAGTGTAGTGTCTTCGGCCATCCTAAACTCAGAAATGTTGACAATCGCAATGATGCTCGAAATGTCCCTTATAGGCCTACGTCTGTTTCCGGTTATTTTTATTTTGAAATTCAGTTCCTGACGGACGCCAAAAAAAGCCAGAGATTATGGAATTAAACCAATAAATAAAAGCAAGGATAATTGTGTGTTATTGGGGAGTAAATAACAGTGTGTTATTTTGAAAAGAATAACAGATTAGAAGGAAAAAAATATTTAAAAATACAGATTTCAGTATCCTGAGGCTCTGAGCCCCATTTATTTTCCTCACAGACGGCAACAAAAGTCCGAAATTATACGATTTCAAATAAAAGCAATAATTGTGGCTTGATATTGAGTAAGAACATGTTTTTATGAACCACACAGCTTCCGGTCTTCCACGACCCGACCGGAGAAAAAGACGTGCTGCAGCCTGCAGGCACGAAACACGTTACCAGTAGAAATACATTGCTTTTAAAATCGTGCTGTGCAACACGAAAAAAAACGGGGCAAATCGTGTTGGTGAACACGAATCAATAGATTAAAAATCGTGTTGGTGAACACGAAATGCCGTGAGACTGGGTTGAATATTTTGGCATGCCAATTGTAATTTTTGGCAAAATCGCCTCCCTCTGGTCCGTCGCTCCCCCAGGACTGTCCGAGAACAGGGACCCAGCTTGTTTCCCATCTGCTGGGCCACAAACAGAACCAAACAAAGCTACAAAGTGCTGGCAAAATACCCATCACTTAAGTGGGCCCTATAGCAACTGCTGTCCTACAGCTGTGTGTCCATCAGGCTGCGGTCACTGTCCCAGGAATGACAGGGGCTTTCCCCGCGGTCCAGACAGATATTTATATCCACTGTACAGCACCCCCACACAAGCAGCCCCTTGGGAGCCCCATCATGGCATTATTCCAGAAGCAGTGTGTTTAGCTGCTGTTTTATAATTACTGACATAGGCGGGAGACAGCAAACAGACAAGTTCACGTTGAGCTGCTGGACATCGTTTTGGATTCACACAAGGGATTTCTGGGTTCCCAGCCTCTCAGCTCTCTTGACACAACCACTGCCTTTTTCAGGAAGAAAGTATTTCCCATACATTAATAACAGATATAGAGCTATATCTGATAAGGGACTAGCAACGTCCTTCATCACGCATGCATACATGTATACATTGTCTCTCGTCATACTCTAATTACAGACGTGTGCGTATCTGAGTCATGGTGATTTTGTAAGCCCCCGACCAACTGCTCCCTGCGCTGCTGAGATATCAGGGGAGTGCATAAACAGCGCATGATGTATAACAATGTTGCTTCAATAACCAACCAAGAAAATGTGAATCACTGAAGCTGTATGAAATGTGAAAAGGACAGATTTAATGTGAAATACTTTCGACATACCCTTCCTGCAGTAACACTCTCTGCCTGCACTGTTAGTGAAGCCGGGTGGGTGCGAAACATAAATATCACTATGTGATATTGAATAACTGTAGGACGGCCTGTGTAGGGGCCTGTGTAGGGGCCTGTGTAGGGGCCTGTGTAGGACGGCCTGTAGGACGGCCTGTGTAGGGGCCTGTGTAGGGGCCTGTGTAGGGCGGCCTGTGTAGGGCGGCCTGTGTAGGACGGCCTGTGTAGGGGCCTGTGTAGGGCGGCCTGTGTAGGGCGGCCTGTGTAGGGCGGCCTGTGTAGGGGCCTTTGTGGGACGGCCTGTGTAGGACGGCCTGTGTAGGACGGCCTGTGTAGGACGGCCTGTGTAGGACGGCCTGTGTAGGACGGAGTACGGCTTGTGTAGGACGGAGGACGGCCTGTGTAGGACGGCCTGTGTAGGACGGCCTGTGTAGGACGGCCTGTGTAGGACGGCCTGTGTAGGGGCCTTTGTGGGACGGCCTGTGTAGGACGGCCTGTGTAGGACGGCCTTTGTAGGACGGCCTGTGTAGGACGGCCTGTGTAGGACGGCCTGTGTAGGACGGCCTGTGTAGGACGGAGGACGGCCTGTGTAGGACAGAGGACGGCCTGTGTAGGGCGGCCTGTGTAGGGCGGCCTGTGTAGGGCGGCCTGTGTAGGACGGCCTGTGTAGGACGGCCTGTGTAGGACGGCCTGTGTAGGACGGCCTGTAGGACGGCCTGTGTAGGACGGCCTGTGTAGGACGGCCTGTGTAGGACGGCCTGTGTAGGACGGCCTGTGTAGGACGGCCTGTGTAGAACGGAGGACGGTCTGTGTAGGACGGCCTGTGTAGGACGGCCTGTGTAGGACGGCCTGTGTAGGACGGAGGACGGCCTGTGTAGGACGGCCTGTGTAGGACGGCCTGTGTAGGACGGCCTGTGTAGGACGGCCTGTGTAGGACGGCCTGTAGGACGGCCTGTAGGACGGCCTGTGTAGGACGGCCTGTGTAGGACGGCCTGTGTAGGACGGCCTGTGTAGGATGGAGGACGGCCTGTGTAGGACGGCCTGTGTAGGACGGCCTGTAGGACGGCCTGTAGGACGGCCTGTAGGACGGCCAGACCTACAGGCTAAAGCCAAAAAGAAGCAAAGAAACTAAACAAAACAGAAAAGCAGTCAGGAGGAAGTTGATTGAGAGGGGGGGGGGGGGGGGCTTATGGATAGAGAGTTGAAGAGGTGGGGTTTGAGGCGGGACTATAACAGGGTGAGGGACTCAGACTCACGGAGGTCTTGGGGAGGGAGTTCCAGAGCTTCGGGGCTGCCACAGAGAAGGCTCTGTCCCCGAAGCTCCGGAGTTTGGCCTTGGGGATGGAAAGCAAACCGGCTGAGGAGGATCTGAGGGACCGGGGTGGTTGGTGGAGGACGGCCCCTTGGCTTTCTTAAAGGATACAATAAAGTATAATAACTCTGGTCTACGTGAGACCCAGTAAACATGAAACAACAGGAACTCGTGTTATATCTTTGAAATACAGCAGGATCAGTGGTCTGTCTGTGTTGCTAGTCAAGTATTTGTAACACAAATTAAAGCATGATGTCACGACCAATGCCAAATTAAAATAGTTCCTGACCACAGTCTACAATCTGAGACACATACAGCCCCCCCTCAGACGACAGGAACAAAAAAGGACAACATGTTACAGCAAGAGGAGGAAGAGAGAAAGAACAATTAAGACTGAGAGCGAGCCAGAGGGTCAGATCTGACATCCAGTCGCAGAGGAGGAACACAGTGTGATTCACCCCCGTCTCGGTCCTCTGGGGGGTCTGACGTTGGAGAGGATCCGGGGCAGGAAACCTCCCCTGCATTTCTTGGCGGTCCTGACTGCTCAGCAGGCCTGCCGTTGGCCCACCTCAATCCCCCCCCAGCATGCTAGCCTTTGACCGTGATCCATATTCTCACTGAGGAGATGAACTATCAAGCTGTTTAGCATTGTGTGGTGGTGTCTCTGCTTCACTCCCCAGCTCCTGAGAGGCGGCCCTGCATGCTGAGAGAACATGCACCGAAGCACAGCATGGGCACTTTGTTTTGGTATTTTCAAACAATGTAGATTCATAATTGTCTACAGTCAATAATGTATATAAAAGGTGTTCTCAGTGTGTTCACTGGACTGTAATGTCTGCATTGTACTGTGATGTCGGCAGTTATCCATCAGCGGCTGGATAGACGTGAGACAGGTAGAGGTCTCTGAGAGCCACTGCTCTCTGGGTCTGTGCTCGGAGGCTCAGCTCGTGTCTCACCGTGGAGCGCATGCTGTCCAGAACACGGTCAGTCACACCTCCACCTACACACACACACACACACACACACACACACACACACACACACACACACACACACACACACACACACACACACACACACACACACACACACACACACACACACACACACACACACACCAGAGACAGCCATTCAAACAGCGCAGCAGAACAGTGAGCACCCACAGCTATCTTCCATGCACCTTAATGAGGTCGTTCATAAGCATGATAGTGGAAGTAAAGTCAGGCGAACACTACGGGATGGAACGGGAACGTGATGGATTTCTTGGCTTTGATATGTTACGTGAATGTTCTCTAAACGTAAAAAAAAGATTTCAATCAAACTGACATCATTGATGATCCACAGTATTACAGCATGTGCACGTGCAGTGACTTCCCTCTCAGAGCAACACACAGACACTCAGCACAGAGGGGGGGGAGCTGGGGGCTGCAGCTCAGCACAGAGGGGGGGGAGCTGGGGGCTGCAGCTGGTGGAGTGGACACTAAATATTTGTTAAATCAGCCAAACATTTACATCCCGTTTCCTAATTTCACTGAAGATCTTTGTTAATAATGTCACAGGTCATGCCCTCATCATATGCATCTGGTACATGTTCATCGTCACTGACGAGCGGGAGTGCAACATGTGTCTGTGTGTGACCTCACCATGTATCTACAACAGGTGCAGCCAGTGAGAGCCTGAATGACAGCATGGTGTCAGGGCCTTCCCACGCATCCAGCACCATGTTGAGATGTGGGGAACGTTGTGGCTTGGGTTATGTACTACAATTAGACATGTTGTCTGGAAACATGTCAAAGTCAATAGTTCTCTGAGCCCCTCCCTCAGGTGGTAGGGTCACGCGTCACACGACTGCACTCTGCTGCTGACACATGAGTTATGACAGACGCACTCGAGCCTCCGTCAGGAAGCTTCTGGCTGACTCATATTGGAGTTTTGCACAAAGGGCTGATGATGTTGTCTTTCGGAGGACAGTCTCCTTTTCCTTTACAGTAATATAGAAACATGAACAAGAGCTTGAGAGGGAGAGGGCAGGTGGGTCTGGGGACAGGACGAGCACCGGGTCAGGGAAGGAGTCTGCAGCAGTGGCTCCTCTGAAGGAGGGAACACCTGCTGTCCCGGGCGCACAGCGGCCAGCACGAGGGCAGCAGGCAGGATGCGAGCTGGAAGAGAGGTCCATCGGGAAGAGACTGAGAATGCTTGAGGGCAAATGAGGGATTAAAGTGGACAGCTCTGGACGGTGCTGTGGAGCGTGTGCACCATAATTGAATTTCACGCTTGCTGCCTTCTTCTGAAGTCGTGTAGCAAAGCGATCATTTGAAAAGAAAGCTATTAGTCAAGCCTCCTGCTAAGCTCAGAGCTGTGCCGCAGGAAATCTGGGATTACACAGGTAGCAGGCTTCGGTGTACTCCGTCAAAACACAAGTGTCACGATGAGCCGCAGGAATGGAGGGACAGCAGCAGTGTATTATGGGTAGTGAAAGTCCATTCTCATGTGTCTGCTTTCTCTTGCTTTAGAGTAAGAACTGGGACGTGTCTACCAGCCTCTCTTTGCCTGCTGACACCTCACACAGACTGAGAGGACGTGTGTTCACTGCCAACCTGGTTTCTAATCAACGACCTTAGACGTATTACTGGAAGCCTGGACACATGGCTTCACTGCAGGTTACGTGCAGCTCTTCAAAGGCATTAGAAGATGTTAAAGAAAATAAACTATTTTGTAATGATCTCTTCAACAAGTATGGCAGCGGTACACAATGAACAGGATGGATCCACTATTCAGCTATTTACAGATACTGACTGACAGGTGTGTTACATCAATTCTCACTGTCATGATTGTGCATTATGTCCAAGTACATAGACATGTTAGCGGCACATTCATCAAAGACAGAACTGTGGCTCCACTTCCATTGGCCCAGAACCTGCAGCAGCATGAACATGTTTACATGTCAGCTTGGGGGCTGTCAGATTTTGATATGTTATACTTATGTTATTACACGGCTAAGTGTAATACTCGATTCTCATTGGTCAATTTCAACATGTTACAGTGTACTATGTCTGTATAGCACTCAGCCCGTTACACAGCAGCAGGACTGTGATATCGTGACCTTTCAAAGTTTAAAATCATATGAACTGCTAATAATAAGAAGGCTACACTGTTGTGTTGCCACAGATGCATTTTCATAGTAGAAGCAATACAATCATTTATTAATCAATAAGGTAATTTCAAAATCAATATTTAAACGAGTGGTTTTTTATTAAAAAGCTGTGTTATCAGGCAGCGAGATCTGTTCATATTATCATTATTTTAGTTTGTATTTAACTCACTTCAAGTTGAAGTGAAATGTAACTTTACATTGTCATCCCTTTGGTTTTTATCATTTAACCATATAATAAATACATACATACATCTGTTTTTAGAAACACTTTTATCGTGTAATAAATGTCAGAGTTTCTGTTTCAGCTGCGCTCTAAACACGCATTCAGGCGACCTTTCACCTCCACTCAGGGCCGGACTGGGACAATAAGTCAGGCCGGGAATTAAACACCCAGTCAGGCCACTACCAGTTTTTTGTGCCATTTTGCTGGATTTATTTGTCCATTTTTACAGCGTTGCTGCCCGTAGTGATAGCGCTCTAAATCTACTACCCAAAAATAAACATATGGACATGGGTTACTATTTAAAAAAATGTGCAAATCTATTTAGGAACCTATGTGAACATATTTTAAGTGGGGGTGGACCTCAAATCCTATAGGGGGCATGCTCCTCCGGTAAGATTTTTTTTTAAATGTTGGACTTAAATGCATCAATCTGGTGCATTTTGAGGGGGAAATAACGAGGCTACACCCATATGAAACATAACTGTAGGCCTATACATTTAAATAATCATAAAATCATAATAACATGGCCATAACCAATAACATCCCATATCCAATATGAAAAAACATTGAAACTTGTTTATTTATTTGTTTTTGGTTCATTTATAGTTGTGAGTGTGTCTGTGCTCCTGAACCAGCCTCTCCTGTCTCCCTCCTCTCCTCCTCTTTGAGGCAGAAGCAAAGACTAGTTTTAGCTCTCAACAAGTTTTAATAGTTTATCTTGCCTTTTTTCACCTAGTTAACGTTTTTATTTTTTTATTATTCATGCATATTTTACTAATCACTCCCCCCTCAAATGGGAATATGTGTTTACATAAATGGTGACCAAACTGTTTGAGACCCACAGAGAACTTAGACTAAGTTAACTATCTAAACACTCAGAGTCCTTAACCTCACCTGAGCTGAGGTTATCAGTCTCTCAGTCTGACAGGAGAGGACTCTCCCCCCACCTTGTTGTTGAAACAGCTCCTTATATCCGTTAGCGCAGCTAGCTAGCACCAGATGCTAACAACAACAACAAAACACGTAACCGGTGCGCGCGCTTTATCTCACTCGCTCGCCCCACACATAACACACACACCCTCCCGAGCTTGAATGACACACAGAGACCAATCGAGTATGATCTGTATGAAAGTGGCCATGTGGGCAGGCCACATCATGTAGACAGCCAGTCACCCTCTGTGAGGCAGAGTCAGACCCACATTTGCGCAGCGTTGCGTTCACAATACATACATAAAAAATCCTCAGGCCAGCAGGCCACTTAGCAGGCCAGGCCATCGGGAAACCTCCCGGTCCTCCCGATGGCCAGTCCGGGCCTGCCTCCACTTCATTCAATGCATGGTTGCAAGATAAAAATGTGAGTTAATTGATTCAGATAAACATTTTAAGTTGCAAACATTAATTTATAAGTTGTGTTGACGTAATAATGTTGGTAATTACAACTTAATATTGTGTGTAATTTGAACTCTGATTTCTGCGTTAAGTGACTTCAAACTAAATTCAAGTTGTAGTAAGTAATGCAATTGGCTTGATAACTTCATTGTTCTACACCTTGAGTTAAGGGTTTCAAGTCCACTCCCACTTAACATGCCTGGACAAGTTCCCACAGTTAAGACAAATAGAAATACACAAAGGACATGTTAAGGCGAGTGTCATCTTGTGTCATTGAAATACAGCAGATAGCCTTGTAGTTGCACTGTATGGGCACATTGCTGTTGCCTGTAGTAGAGGCTACTGTGAGAGTAAAAATACTTTGGTTACTTTGTGATATCGCTTTTTATTCAAAATGAATCTCGTGAAGCAGATCAAGGATGCGTCTTGAGGTAGGATCCTTATTTAGAGTTGTCATTGAAATGCAAGTTGTTGGCAGTTCAGAATATATTCATTTAGGTCATTACTCTTTTTTTACTTTTTCAAAAATAGCACAATACAAATGAAGTACGCAGAGAACTATAGCATCCGCTGCCTTGTCGTGTACCTCGGAGAAAAGGAAGAGGACCCTTTCAAGGAGTTTAGCGACAGCATTCAAAATCATGAAATCAAATCAAATCCACGGGCCCAGTGACACAGGACAAAAGCACGGCACTCTGTCACTTACATTCTGAAGCATATTGCACTTTTGGCCACACCCCAATCAATAGTATCTTAGCAGCGTTCAGCGTGGATAGGTGTTGACAGCAAGGGCGTGGGAAAGGGATTGTGTAACATTTGAGAAGTGGCTTCTGCTCTTCTTAACCGGTTCACATATTGTATGGAACCTGCTAACAGATGAGAAGGTACACTAAAACGTATCTACTAAATCTGTCCACATTAGAGATGTTAAGATTCACCGATTCGCATCGGTGCACCGGCATAAACGTTCAAGATGCGAGTGCACCGGTTGAAAGAGTGCACATCGGCTACAGTTTGGGTTGAACTCGCGATGCATCGATTGCGTAGCGTCTTTGCATCGGTAAAAAAACGATTCATTCATATAAAATCCCCTCATCTTGTCAACGCTCAGCAGAGACGATCTTTGATATTTGCTTCACCACTACGGAGGCCGAGAGTCTCAGTTATCAACACACACGGAAGTTTAGGAGAAAGAGAAACACAGCGCACCGAAAAATACCTACAAATCAAACGTTTGGCAACACTTCGGATTGTTCCAGAAAGACGGTGTAATAATCCTTTATGCTATATAGTTGACTGCAGGTCATGGAGAGTAATAAGGTATCCGTAGACCTTTGTATGAGGTATCTTTATTACTCAACAGGTCTACAGCCATGATACATAGATCCGTCCTAGATGCGGGCTTGCATACTCACAGTATCACTCCGCAGCCGCACCCCATCAGTAACGTCCTGATGGTATATGTGCGCGGCACTATATACTACAGACGGTCAACTTGAAAAATCGCTCGCAAATTGTTAACGATGCCGAGCCGCTTTAAAGTACACAAGTAGTACGAGGAACTTAGCGACGCACATAAAGAGGAGACATGGGGTCTGCGGCTGAAAAGAGAAACCTGAAAGTTAGACAAGTTAAATCACTCAGTGAGGCGTTCTGTCAGAGAGAGTGGTGTTTAGTTTACAGCAGCCTGTGACGGCCAATAATAATTTAAATGTCTTCCTCACTGTAAGCAGTTATGAAATACCTGTTTGTGAAAGGTTATTTGTATTCTTTATTGTTATAGAACCCACTGCTTTCTGCTCACTGGTGAGTCAGCCTATGAATGAGTGTTAAGCACATCAGGCTGGCAGCTGTATGGGCATTGCACTATGCTAGCTGTTATTTGCACATTGTTAATCATGAGCAATGCATCCTTACATTGTTTAACTGTGAGGTGTTATAACATGGTACTGTACTCTGGAGAGCTTTTAAAGGTAAAAAAATAAACGGCATGATGGGATGTGCAGTACCAAATATGTAAAGCACTTTTTTGTTAATGTATGATTTGCTGCATATAAGGAATAAAACAAAATCCTCTGTCGTACCATGTTGAAGTATCATTATTTTTGCATAGTGTTGAATCGCATCGTATCGCATAATGTTGAATCAAATCGTATCGAACTGTATCGCAACAGGGGTGAATCGTATCGCATCGCCTGGTGTTTCAAATGTATCGTTAATGTATCGTATCGTGGCAACGTATCGAGATGCGCATCGCATCGGCCTCAGTGATGGAGATGCGCATCCCTAGTCCACATGCATTTAAACACTAGGCAAAGTACTCAAAAGCACCTCTGTGCGTCTTCAGGACCACGTTGCCATGACGACACACACATGCAGACTCAATAGGTGAAAACAATAGCAGCGTTGCTTTAGCAGCTGGTAATAATGGCTCTGAATTAGCTAAGACATTATCTCTGATGCGCTAACCTGTGATTTAAAGTGCTTCAAAAGGACATGAATATCGCCTTCATCAGTGACCGGTCCTCCCAGGGTCTGACCGCACGATGCAGCCATCGAGGTCCAGGGAAACACATGAAAGAGCATTCCGCGTTAAATGTGTTCTGTTTGAAACAACGACTGTCGGCAGTGCAAACATCTTTGTTACATCTCTTCTCAAAGGGATGTGAGATCTGCAGACTGGCGGCCATGGAGAGTTTGATCTGTAGTTTCACAAACACTTTACAGATGTTGCACATTAGGCGCTGGTTTTAAATCTGCAAAGGCCTCTAACCTCGATGTGATGGCAGCATGTATTTGCTGTGTCCCCGTGTCCCTTGGTAATACGGCTCATGTGTTTATTTATTATTTGTGCATGAATTTACATTTGTGTTATTTATCTTTTTTGTCAAGATTGAAATGAAGCTCAGCGCACGTTCTTTCAGGAAGACGGGGTGTGATACTTTCACTCCGCAGCTGCTTATAACCAGCTCATCACAGGCGTCTCTTTAACCTATTACATGTCACCTCATTCTCCAGCAGCCAATCAGCGAGCTGCAGCCAAGCTATGACATGGTTCTCCTCTCTCCTGCAGTCAGCTGTGAGTTCAGGTGTTCATGCACCTTATCATACTGTATGTGTCCATAAATGTTCAAACAAATGAATTCTCTCCTGATTGAAACATCAGGTGTTGAAATAAACAACTGCAGTTCAAAATAAAAGGGAATTACCTAATATTTTTGTTGTGGAATCAATTAATTTCTTTCTTTAACGGCAAAAACATGAAAAACTCAAACTATTGAATACAATATATTTGGAGCAACTTAATTTATAAATGGTTGTCAACTTAAAAACGTGTGTTCACAATGATGGTAATTAAGTCCATACAACTTAAAATTCCTTTTAAATCATGCGGTAAAACTAGTCGGAACAACTTAATCTTTTGAGTAATCAACTTAAAAACTTGTGTTTATGCTCCAGTTATGAAGTAAGTGGTAATTAAAAACACCTCTGACTGGAGAGGAAAAGCCTTCTCCCCTAACTCATAACTTTGTTGCTTTAAGACAGGGGTGGGGAACCTTTTTCCTCTCAAGGGCCATTTCAATTTGTACAATATCTTCCGAGGGCCGTATACAAGTAATTGACCTCTGCTTAAAAATACTAAAATCACAGATTCATTTGGTCTTTCTTTCATGCTGTGCAAAGAAAAAACAACCTCTTAATCCAGATATTTTACCATGACTCGTGCACGCATGCATGCACGTGCACGGTGTGGCATGACCACCAAAACAGAAAGATATGCACACAAGATGTGTGCAAAAGTATTTAGTTTCCTATCCATGTGGACATGATTTAAGTGGGGGGGGGGGGAGCTAACCTCCTCTAGGGGGGGGCATGCTCCCCCGGGAAGATTTTTTTTTAAATGTTGAAGCAGACCTCTTTTTCTTTATGGATATTTTACAAATCACTCACCTTTCAAACGGTGTTCTTGTTTATTAATAACAACTTTGTTTTACTGTCATATTAGTATTTTATACCTGTTTACTTTATTCTCTTAACTATAATGATCATATAAAGATGTGCCTTTAACTCACTGGTTGGAGAAAAAGCTTCTTATATTCGTTAGCATAGCTAGCTAACCAGATGCTAATAACAACAAAGTTATTGACTGTCTGATCAGTATGACAGATGAACAGATCGCCACTGGGCTTTCAACTAAAGACACAGCCACGCAAAAACTGCGGCATGTGTACGGCTCCTTATGGGTACTGCAATTTCCGGAAGTGCCGGAGTGACGTTCTGGTGCCCTCCGTCAGAACTACACCCCTGTCAGACGAGACATATACCACGTGATGACACATTAGGCTCGTGTTGTGTTCAAGGACCCTGACCTTGGCTAGGAAAAACAGACACTCGCTTGTTTAATTTTTTTGCGGTCTAGATTTGTCTAATTTTCTTCTTTTTTGCTTGTGTTTATAAATTACCTCGAGGGCCGTACCAAATTGTCTCGCGGGCCGTATACGGCCCGGGGGCCGGAGGTTCCCCACCCCTGCTTTAAGACAATGTCATTAGAAGTTGTCTTAACTCAATAAACATCGATGCAAACTGTTGCGTTGATTGTCTTTGTGGAGCCAAGGCATTTGTTTTCAGAGTGTAGGTTCCAATCATGCTTTTCTACTCATGATGAGTCCAACTCGTTCTCTTTCAAGAAGATGCAAAATATGAAATACTTGTTGGATCCCTCAATGGGAAACACAATTTGTTCTCTGTTATTATTTACACACATCTCATTGGGAGGGCCCGGCTGGCACAGGTCCACATACGCCTCGATGACGCATCTTTAAGACTTGCTGATAGATATGTTTAACTTGTAGCTTTCTTCTTTGATCTTACTTGTTAGTTTCTCTATTAATAACTTATATTCCTAACTTATTAAGCTATGACCTCTCCAAACTTTTTTTTTTCGCCGTTGACTTTCTGTTGTTGTGCAACCACACCACTCAAGCTGCCTTGTTTACACCAGGGACAGCTGATCAGGCTACAAGCAGCTAGCATGGTGGTCAGAACACCTCACTGAAATGTGGAGAAGGACACAGAGGATGCAGGGATACCCGGAGAGACGAAGGAGGAGAGCTGAGTCCAGATGTATAGAGGAGAAGGAGATATAAGCCTTGTCTTCACGTGAGATCACTGGCTGAGGGAAAGGACGAGCTAACAGCGTTAGCCAGGGTCAGACAGAACATCGTGAGTCTCTAATAATGGCTTCCAGACTGTTGGGCAAACGTTTCCTTTGATGGGCCAACAAGGATTGCACCGACAACTTCACCATGAGCCTGCATCTTCATCATGAGCCTGAGTCTTCATCACGAGCCTGAGTCTTCATCATGTCTTCATCATGAGCCTGAGTCTTCCTCATGAGCCTGAGTCTTCATCATGAGCCTGAGTCTTCATCATGTCTTCACCATGAGCCTGAGTCTTCATCATGAGCCTGAGTCTTCATCATGAGCCTGAGTCTTCATCATGAGCCTGAGTCTTCATCATGTCTTCACCATGAGCCTGAGTCTTCCTCGTGAGCCTGAGTCTTCATCATGAGCCTGAGTCTTCATCATGTCTTCACCATGAGCCTGAGTCTTCACCATGAGCCTGAGTCTTCATCATGAGCCTGAGTCTTCACCATGAGCCTGAGTCTTCATCATGAGCCTGAGTCTTCATCATGAGCCTGAGTCTTCATCATGTCTTCACCATGAGCCTGAGTCTTCATCATGAGCCTGAGTCTTCACCATGAGCCTGAGTCTTCACCATGAGCCTGAGTCTTCATCACGAGCCTGAGTCTTCATCATGTCTTCATCATGAGCCTGAGTCTTCACCATGAGCCTGAGTCTTCACCATGAGCCTGAGTCTTCATCATGTCTTCATCATGAGCCTGAGTCTTCACCATGAGCCTGAGTCTTCATCATGTCTTCCTCATGAGCCTGAGTCTTCACCATGAGCCTGAGTCTTCACCATGAGCCTGAGTCTTCATCACGAGCCTGAGTCTTCATCATGTCTTCATCATGAGCCTGAGTCTTCACCATGAGCCTGAGTCTTCACCATGAGCCTGAGTCTTCATCATGAGCCTGAGTCTTCATCATGTCTTCACCATGAGCCTGAGTCTTCATCATGAGCCTGAGTCTTCATCACGAGCCTGAGTCTTCATCATGTCTTCATCATGAGCCTGAGTCTTCCTCATGAGCCTGAGTCTTCACCATGAGCCTGAGTCTTCACCATGAGCCTGAGTCTTCATCATGTCTTCACCATGAGCCTGAGTCTTCATCATGTCTTCACCATGAGCCTGAGTCTTCATCATGTCTTCACCATGAGCCTGAGTCTTCATCATGAGCCTGAGTCTTCATCATGTCTTCACCATGAGCCTGAGTCTTCATCATGTCTTCACCATGAGCCTGAGTCTTCATCATGTCTTCACCATGAGCCTGAGTCTTCATCATGAGCCTGAGTCTTCACCATGAGCCTGAGTCTTCATCATGAGCCTGAGTCTTCATCATGTCTTCACCATGAGCCTGAGTCTTCATCATGAGCCTGAGTCTTCATCATGTCTTCACCATGAGCCTGAGTCTTCACCATGAGCCTGAGTCTTCATCATGTCTTCACCATGAGCCTGAGTCTTCATCACGAGCCTGAGTCTTCATCATGTCTTCACCATGAGCCTGAGTCTTCACCATGAGCCTGAGTCTTCATCATGTCTTCACCATGAGCCTGAGTCTTCATCACGAGCCTGAGTCTTCATCATGTCTCCTGGAGGTGAGCAGCGCTGCAGAAGTGCTCAAACAAGTCAAAGTAATGTTCAAAAAGTCAACTTTCAAAATGCTGGAATCCAAGTGGTCTCCATGAGGGTGAACAGCAGCTTTGGAGTGCTGCGAACATCCAGGAACAGCTGTCCAGCACAAAGCCCACCACACACAGCCAACCGGGTTCTGTGACAGATAAAGTGACAGCAGCGGTGTGTGTGTGTGTGTGTGTGTGTGTGTGTGTGTGTGTGTGTGTGTGTGTGTGTGTGTGTGTGTGTGTGTGTGTGTGTGTGTGTGTGTGTGTGTGTGTGTGTGTGTGTGTGTGTGTGTGTGTGTGTGTGTGTGTGTTGTGCACAACAAACATCTTTCCTTTGATTTGTTCACTGACTGTTTAACTTTGTGACTTCATTGGAAGACTTGTCTGTCCTCTCTCAACACTAGCCAGTTCGACACAAGCTTCTTCCACATACAGCTAAGTGCATGGTGTTCTTTATCCTATCGGCCTCGCAAGGGGCCAGCCGATCCAGATGTAGCAGTACTGCTAATGCAGGTGTTGAAAAGCTCTATTCCAAGCAAAGGCTTTAGAATATTTTGCAGCCCTGCATGCACATCTTAAAGTTATTTAAAGGTTGCTGTAAAAGTTGGATATACTGGTATTTGTTGTAATAATATAATCCAAGGGGGCCTTGAAGGTATAAAACAAATAACTTTTCAGAAAAAATGATCAAAAAACACAAAAACATTTCACCAAAAACAAAATAATGTACAAAACAATGTTCCAAAAAATAAAGAAACTGATTGGATTAGCGTTCTGTCAGCCGCTCCACTGATGGTTTAAAGAAACTATTAACCAGAATGAAAATGATAATTACCAACACAAACCACAACAAGTACAAAAGGAATATTACAAACACTAATGAAATATGTTTTTAATATGCTGTTGTGTTTTGTGAAATAATTTGGTGTTTTGTGAAATGTTGTGTTTTGACCTTCTGGGCCACCATAGACCTCCTTGCAATCTGCTCATACAATCCTCCTTGCTCACTTATTAGGGTGAACAGATGAGTGTGTGGTGATGTGCACGAGTGATCTCAGGGCAGAGCAAGAAGCAGCAGGTCAAGCTCCATGGCCGATTAGCAGCCAATTAGAAAGCAGCAGCTTGAGCGTGACACCTCAGTGTTTGTTTCCTGCTGCACAGAGAGCGACACGACCGAGGAGCCGTGCTGCTGCTGGGGGCGCTGCTCGCTGGCCCTGTACACACAGAGGTCCTTCACACACACACACACACACACGCACGCACACACGCGCACGCACGCACGCACACACGCACGCACACACACGCACACACACGCACGCACGCACGCACACGCACGCACACACGCGCACGCACGTGCGCACGCACACACACGCACACACACACACACGCACACACACACACACACACACACATGTATACCATGAAGGCTGGTGTCCTATGATTTTTCCTGGCAAAACTCATTCATGTGTTCACTTTTGTTTTGCTTTTGTCAGATTTGTAAGTGACACTGATTATAAGATAATCACATTATAATATTATAATAAACATATTAACTTTTGTTCAACCCTTTTATTTTTGAACTTTGAAAGAATCTAACAAAGCTAAAGACATTAAAAGATTAAAAACGAACGTATACAACCAGTGGAAGTGAACAGGCCAGTGGCATCAAACTCCAGCTCAGAAACAGGCAGATTGAAACTGTAAGCATGCTGTCTGTGTCCACAGGCTGGACCTTTGCCTGCACGTGTGTCACTCGAGTCCAGAGCAAATACAGAATGAATATATAATGGTCTCCCTAAAGGACTGATCGTGTGATTCAGGGGAGGTTAAAGAAGTCTAGTATAAGTGTGTTGGTCTCACCTGGGCTCGACACGTGTGTGAATGTGCAAATATAACAAACTACCCAACCAAAGCAAATCATCTTAAACATGTCTTAGGCTGTGCAAATCTCAATCCAAATGTAAGTGAAGTGTAATCTGAAGAGTCCTCTCTTCTAAATGATGTCAATGGATGACTCTTATCATGGCTTCTCCTCGCTGACCAATACAACTATTTTCACAGCTTCATCTGATCGCTCTTGTCTGGTCTTTATCTCCCCCTCATCCCTTTCCCTCCCGGCCTAACTCCTAGCACCTCTGCACTCAGAGGACTTATTTGGGTGCTGCTTTCCGAGAGGCCCAAACTGCATCAAATTCCGCTGGCGCTGTTCTTGCTTGTCTTGGAAATTCAGCAGAAGTCACAGAGGGGAAGAGTAAAGCAGATGAGATGCTCAGAAACCTTCTATCGTTTCCCTCATTAAACACGTGACATGTGTCTGTTTTTATTTGTATTAAATCAGTGGCCTGTACTGGAAGCAGGATTAGCGGTTAGCGTGGTAACGTCAGGGTTAACGGCGCTGCATTCACAAGACGAGCAGGAAAGCTCTGCGCTGATGTTGCCGTGGTGTTTCTATGGAGTGGGCGGGGTCGAGCACCGCTTGAAAGTAGATCGAAAATCTAGTTCAAATTATTTCAACTTTCCGCTAGCAGACGAGGTCACCATAGTGTAGCAGGATGAGCAGTACATAGTGTTGTAAGGCATATTCTTGTTTGGCCTATCACCGCCAGGGGGCACCCTATAAAGGGGCAGAGGCTTCTAGCTGGAGGCCTCTTGTTTGCTGGTGCCCAGACCTACCCACTTCCGTTTTTGCCGTGTTTTGCTTCCGCCACCGGCGTAGCGGAGGGTCTTCCTGGCGATGCCCGTCAAGTAGCTGTAACATAGAGAGCATGAAACTCTCTCCTCTCTGCCTGATCGGGCCAAGCTAAGGCTTTAAAGAACCGCTGCTGTTTTGCTGCACCGAAAAGAGACGGGTTTCTGACGCAGGGTCATCACCCGTACTGCTGATCCTGTGTGCTGCTAAGTGCTAGTAGATTGTCTGCGTCTGGCTATCGTGTCTGGTCCGGTTTGGCATTGCCTACGGCAGTATCATCACCTGCCCTACTGATCCTGTGCTACTGGACACTACTTAGATTGTTCGCTTTTGGCTACTGTGTTTGGGCCGGTTGAGCGTGGCCTACTCTGCACTATAGGTCCGCTCCCCTTAGTGGGATTCAAGTGACTGGACTGCTGGGCTAACTCCTTCTGTTTAGTTATTCTTTCCTTCACCAATTCAAACTATTTTGTTTACTTTTGTTCCTTTTCATTAATAGTTTATTTTAGTTTATTCCTATTTTTCTTTGTTTTCTTTTGGTTTATTTTATACTTAATTAGTGTCGATATATCTTTGCTCAATTCATTGTTGGTTTATATGATTTTGGTTTAGGTTTTCTTTCTTTGCTTTTTTTTGCATAGTTTTGTTTATGCCGCATGATTGCCCGTATGGCTGCGGCTAATTTTGGTTTATTTCATTTTGAGTCATTCTGTGTTTTTGTCCCCCACTTATTGTGTTTTCCCTTGTTCTCCTGTTTTAGTTACTGAGAGCTGAAGGTGGTGGTATTGGTGTCCGAGGTGGTGGCTTCCCCCTTCCCGTGTGCTGTGCTTCCCCCGAGTTTTTGGATCTTTTCTCCGTGTGATTGTGTGAGTGTGGAACACGTGTGACCGGGGTGACTTAAGTTTGTTCTTGTGGGATCCCTCTACTCATTCGTTGACCCTCTCCCCCACTGGTAAGCCTCAGCCCCCCTTGTTCGTTCTCTCCCTTTTGGATATAGCCCTGTGTGACGGTTTTTATAAAGTGTATTTTTACTATTGTATAAATAAACTGTTCTATTTTTGATAATTGAACCACGTCTCTTGTTCTATGAGTAACCGAACCTGTGTGTCCTAGTGACTTAAAACTTGTCACATTTCCCTGGGTGAAATTCCCAGGGTGGCGTTGTCGGACTTAGCGGTTTAAACCAAACTGTTAAATTAATATATTTATTCTGCGGCCACTGCCACAAACAGCAACAAAACCCAACTAGCGGATTTCAGCGCAAGGCTCTGCGCCCAATCTCACGCTGAGCAAAGAGTATCATGTAAATGCAGCATGAGCATGTCGGGACGGGTGGCGCAGTCGTCTGTGCATCTGATTATCAGATCAAGGGGGGTGCTGGGGAACTCCAGTTCGAAACCCGCTCCTGCCACCACTGCGTCAGGCCGTTGTGTCCTTGGGCAAGACACTTCACCCGGAGTTGCTCCTGTGGGTATTGTCCACAGTACATGTATGATACTAATGTGGACTTGTAAAAGCGCCTCGATGACCTCGAGGCGTGAAGATGGACGGTGTGGCGCAGTGCGCTGTGCAATGATCATCAGATCAAGGGGTGAAACCCGCCGCTGCTGCGTCGGTAAAGCCGGTGTGTCCTTGGGCAAGACACTTCACCTGAACTTGCTCCTGTGTATTGTCCACATTGCATGTATTTGTGAAGCGATTTGAGCATCTGGAAAAGCGCTATAATAAATATAAGGAATTATTATTATTACATCTGATCACTTCATATATTCACTTATCTGTGTCACTCTGTTGGGCTGCATATTGCAGTGCCACAGCTGGAGCTCTCCCAGTGCCACACTGTATGCAGAGGTTTTGCTCCAGGTCACATACTGTGAGTGATTTTAAGGTGGCCAAAACGTTTTACAAAAGCACACAGAGGAACGTGTAAAAGACAGTCTGCATATTAGAAAGTGCTTCGATTAACTTTTAATAAAACACCACTATCTTCAAGATATGACAATAAGCCTCCTTAACGCTTTTTTATATTTATTTTGGGGATGATCAAAGTAGTCTACATCTTCCATTCCATAAGAATACTTCTAACAAATGCATTAAGTTGACAAAACACTGAAATGTCATTTAAGATCATGTGTTAGCAGTGGTAATATAAACCTGATCCGACATTCACACTGTTTTTTTGCCAGCTGTTCTTCCTGCATCTCTTTTATCCTTGATTATGTGTTTAAGTTATGAATGTTTAAAGTGTAACTTCTTTGTCTGATATTTACCGTGGCCCTGAAGTGCAAGCCAAAACAACATTTCAGAAAACACCACAGCGTTTCAGGAAACGCTACAGCGTTTCAGAAAACACCACAGCATTTCAGACATTATGGAAAGGGTATTCCTTTAGGGAGAACACTTCTTATTTGTGATTGGACAGAGCCAGCCGGAGAAGCACTGCTGTGATTGGTTGTTTTTGCTGCCAGTCAAGAAATTACACTTCATGATTGGTCAGCACCAGGCCGACAGCACCACGTATTTCCTGTTTGATACTATTCAGCTGTTTCTTCACAAATTTTAAACTGAGTTGGAAAGAATGGAAGAAGAGATAGAAATCTTAAGGGAATATTTTAACGAAGGATATACATACGATGTTATCCTCGACATGCCGTCAACCCATCACAACATCAACATGTCCCTTAGAACCAGGGGTGTAGTGCTGCCGGAGCGCCGCTCCGGTTGTTAGCATCTGGTTAGCTAGCTATGCTAATGTACATAAGGAGTTATTTCTACAACAAGGTGGAGGAGAGTCCTCTCCTGTCAGACTGAGATGATCTTATAACTAGTGATGGCAAAATGAAGCTTTGAATGAAGCGTTGAACCACTTGAAATAAGTTCATTTCTCGAAGCTTCAGTTACAGAGACCTTTCCTGGCGAAGTGCAAGGCTGCAGTGGGTTTAACGTATCTTTGCCTTGAAAAATATTCGATGCACACACATCTCAGACTGAATATCATGTTCTATTTGCAATTAAAGATTGATAAGTGTGTGTATTGGGTTATTGAGAAGAGACTAGAGAGTGCTGGACATTTTTTTTGGGAGGAGAGTGCCTTTTAACAGTTATTAAAGTATTAAAGTTGAAAAGCAATGATTAAAAGTACATCCATTCCGGGCTTTGTACATGCTGCGCGGAGGACATCGCCACATTCGGGCCGTCGGCTCTACCCACTAGGCTATCTATTCCTTCAAATATTGGACTGTTTTTATATTAGTGATATTGTCTTTTTGTTCAGAACTTCTCCACATTTCGAAGTGTTTCCCGAGCCAGAACGACCTATCTTTCTTCCTGGCTTGCTCTATAATGATACTATAATTCAAATGCAATACCAACAACAACTCAACAGCAACAACGCAAACTACGACAACAACCCAAGCGCATTGTTTAGAGCGGTCATAAACTCTGTCTGATTCTGTCACTGACTGTACTTCTGCTTCTGTGAACGCTCCAATCCTTGACTCTGATCAATGTGGTCTGGAAAACCCTTTCAGTTTTACTCCTTTAACTATTGGTATTGTTCATGAAGCCTTATCTAAGCTAGATCCTAGGAAACCGGCTGGCCCGGACAACGTAGAACCTTTCTTTTTAAAGATAGCTGCAGATTTTATTGCTCCACCTCTTACTTCTCTTTTTAACCTCTCCCTCAGCACAAATACAATTCCAAAAGTATGGAAGTCTGCTTATGTCTTGCCTTTACTGAAAGGAGGGGAGGCAACTATTTTAAATAACTATAGGTCAATCTCTAAATTGTCAGTTCTGGCTAAGGTTCTTGAACGCTTAGTGAGTGAACAAGTAAAGGAGTTTTTATGTACAAATGACATCCTGTCTAAACATCAGTCAGGCTTCAGAAAGAAACACAGCACCATCACTGCCACGATGAAAGTGGTGAATGACATTACTAGTAGTAGTAGATAATAAGCAGAGTTGTGCAGCTCTGTTTATTGACCTTTCCAAAGCGTTTGACACCGTCGATCATCGCATCTTAAAGCAGAGGCTACTCAGTATTGGCATATCCAGCCATGCAGTGGGGTGGTTTGTGAACTACCTCTCTGAAAGGTCCCAATGTGTTCATTTTGATGGACTGTCTTCTGAGTGGTTAAACATTTATAATGGTGTACCACAAGGTTCTGTTTTAGGACCACTTATATTCTCCATATATATTAACAGCGTAGGTGATAATGTGGATGAAGCTACTTTACATTTTTATGCGGATGATACTGTAATGTATTGTGCAGGTCCCTCCATTAAGGAGGCTGTTGTTAAATTACAGGCTGTTTTTAACACTATACAGACTCAGCTCTCTGAATTAAAGCTTCTTTTAAATGTGGATAAAACCAAGGTAATGCTCTTTTCTAAAGCAAAAAAGACACCAGAGCCTGTTTTAGATATTGTAACTACGCAAGGAACAAAACTTGAAGTTGTTGCCTGTTACAAATACCTTGGTATCTGGCTTGATGATTGTCTCTCTTTTAAACTTCATGTCAATAACCTGCTAAAAAAGCTGAGGGTTAGGCTAGGGTTCTTTTTCAGAAACAAGTCCTGTTTCTCGCTTGAGGCCAGGAAAAGGCTCTGTGACCTTTTGACCTGTGCTGGACTATGGGGATCTGGTCTATATGAATGCACCTGCCCATTGCCTGGTCAAGTTAGATGCTGCGTATCACAGTGCACTGAGATTTTTGACAAATTGTAAAGCACTTACGCATCACTGTACACTGTATACCAAGGTGGTTTTGCCATCACTTACTGTACGGAGGCTCAGTCACTGGTACTTTTTCATTTACAAAGCCATGTTGGATAAACTCCCATCTTATATCTGCTCCCTGATCTCTCTGCGAATTGAAAGTACTTATTGCCTGAGATCGCATGCTGTGGTTTTATTAAATGTGCCAAGTGCTAGGACTGTCTTAGGGAAGAAAGCTTTTAGATGTGCAGCTCCACTAACTTGGAACAGTCTGCAAAAAGAATGGAAAATTACCAAGCTAGTACCACTACATGATTTTAAAGCTCGGTTGGATACTACACAATCAGATGCTGTTGGTACCTGTACATGTGGTTAGATATGTAAATTGTAATCCCTGTACATGTTGCTGTATGATGTCCTTTTGTTGTTCTGTTGTTTATGTTTTTATGTCTTCTTGTGGAACCTACTGCTGCAGGTCTCCCTTGAAAAAGAGATCAATGATCTCAATGGGATTTTACCTGGATAAATAAAGGTTTTGAATTGAATTGAATTGTTGAAGCGCTCAAATTCAAACCTGTCACCTGTCAGAATCGAGACGAGGCATAATTATAATGAATAAGTTCAAACAAACTAAAACTTACAGCTGATTAATAACGGTATCTAACTTGAGTTTTTATTATATCAAAAACCTGTTGAAATGCTACTGTTATTTTTACTGTCCCCAAAAAGCGCGTCAGCAGCCTCCAGGAATGCTTCTTTCACAACTTCGGCGTCTTTGAAAGACTTCATGTGTTTCGCAAGAACATGACTGACATGATAAGATGCTCTGGAGCAGCCTTACTCTTGTTGTTGGGCCTGGTGAAAATGGACTGCTGTGCATTTAGCTGTCCTCTCAGGCCCCTCCCCTTTAGCCGTCCTCTCAGGCCCCTCCCCTTTAGCCGTCCTCTCAGGCCCCTCCCCTTTTGGGAGCGTAGGGCAGAATTAGGAGGGAATTCCGTCTCGTAGCGTTTGTGCACTGTTTTGAAATGCCGCTCCTAAATGACCCTTCTTCGATAAAGCCACGCTCGCATTGCAGACGAGACAGATGGACTTTGAATTGGAATAGATTGAAACATAATCATCCTCCCACTCGGAGTGAAATTATATATTTTGGGCTTTTTTGCTTCTGCCATAATTGCGGTCTTGTGTGTGTGCGGACTGTCACTCCAGTTGATACGGACAACGTCAGCGAACTAGTGCACTGCCACCAGCCACGCCCCGACACATGGGGTCACGCCGGCCAATAACAAAGCTTTGATGCGTTCAAGTACATTATTCTGGCACAGGAAGATTATGTTATAGGACATTAACGATAAAACAGAATATTGTTGTTCTATTTTTAGACACATCTCGCGATCGACTGGTTGGGCACCCCTGCCCTAAAGGAATACCCTTTCCGTAATGTCTGAAATTCTGTAGTGTTTTCTGAAATGCTGTAGCGTTTTCTGAAACATTGTAGTGTTTTCTGAAATGCTGTAGTGTTTTCTGAAATGCTGTAGCGTTTTCTGAAATGCTGTAGTGTTTTCTGAAACATTGTAGTGTTTTCTGAAATGCTGTAGTGTTTTCTGAAATGCTGTAGCGTTTTCTGAAACATTGTAGTGTTTTCTGAAATGCTGTAGTGTTTTCTGAAATGTTGTGGCGTTTTTTGAAATGCAGTGACGTTTTCTGAAATGCTGTAGTGTTTTGTGAAATGTTGTTTTGACATGCACTTCAGGGCCACCGTAGGTATTTGTGAAGTATGACACTCTATTGTCAGTTTTTGTCCATGACTGTGATTGGTCAAATGCTGCTGACTCCGCCCCTTTATATGTGAACGCACCCAATGCCCGAATGAGAAACCCTGGGTTGACTTACCGAGTTGATAAACAGCGTCAGAGGACCGCTCAGCAGGATCACTTTTGTTAGGGTTAGTTCAGCAGATAACTCAGAGATATCCAGAGGCCTGTACTATGAAGGCGGATTTTCGCTTAGCGAGGTAACTTCAGGGTTAACTCGGGGTTTCCGGTCCGACGACGCTGGTTCACTTCTTACCGGGGTAGATCTCCATGGTAACTTATGCCAGAGCAGGTTTGGTTCCAGGATAAGAGATCAACTCAGTGAAAGCACCGCCTGCTGACCAATCAGAGCTCAGTGTGCGGAGTTTAAAGCTATCAAGTCATATAGAGTAGCGAAGTCCCTCCCCTTCTGGTGGGACTCATGGGACCTTATTTCGGAAAAAGTTTGTATTGAAGTCAATCGAGAGAGAAAGATTATCTTTTGATCCCGTTTGAATTGTGCCATGAATTACACATATGATGTTCGTCAATCTTAAAAAATTATTTCCATGTAAAAAAAGTCACAGTTTGTCGTAAAACTGTTGAAATATAAGACTATGAAAAATACGCAACTAGAAAGACTACAAATCCCAGAATCCCGGTCCTGACTAACTCCCCTTTTGTGTATAGACAGCTCTCAACATGCCCAGACTTGTAGTGATTTTCACCTCTTTTAATACTTTTCGCCTCATTCAGAAAGAAAGAAGTGAAATGTGCCAACGTGACGGCCGTCTTGGTGTGTGGTGCGAGACAGGAGATGTAGTTCATTGAGCGGTTTCACACAAAAAAAAGTGTTACTTCACAGTTTTACGACACATTTTTATTTTTTTGACTTGCAAAATTATCTTTTAAATTGACAAACGTCATATGTGTAATTCGTGGCACAATTCAAACGGGATCGAGAGATAATCTTTCTCTCTCCATTGACTTGGAAGGGGAGGGACTTCGCCACTCTATTACAGGATAAAGGAAATACAGTTTAAACTGTCGTTGCAGGAAAGACGGCTGGCAAAAAGCAGACTGTGTGAACGTGAACATGAATAGAATATCACCTCCCATCTTCAGAGCAATCTGACTATTATAACATTAGCGTTAAGAAAGCTTACTTAAATATCTGCCACAACATAAGTAACCGGATCAGAGTAACATTACGTAGCCTACAGTCCGCGGCACTGTGAGTGCAGACGTCGATGTGTCCCAGTATCATCATCATAATGTATCATTATTTCCTTATCTGAGTCAGCTGAGCCGTATCTGGCCGTGCAACACTCACAGCGTCACAGACTGGATGCAGAAGGATTATTTTAAGCAACACATTAAGTTGACGAAACACTCGAGTCAAATGTAATTAAAGTCAGATCACTCGTGTGTTAGACGGGCAGTGATATCATAAACCTGTTAATGTACGCATTCAAACACTTGTTCTGTTACCAGCTGTGTTCACCTTGCAGGTGCAGCTCTGTGGCTTTGATCCTGGATCAAGTGTTTAAGTCATGGATGTTTAAAGTTTAACTTCTTCATATGTCTAATATTATAGTTAACTTTTCATTAATGAAGTATGACGCTGCGCTGTCAGTACGCTTGTCCATGTTTGTGATTGGTCAAATGTTGCTAACCCCGCCCCTTTCATGTGAACGCGCACTCTGGCGCACCCTGGCTTGAGTTACCGAGTTGATAACCAGCGTCGTAGGACCGCTTAGCGAGATCACATTTGTTTTGGGTTAGTTAAGCCAAATATGTTGAACTGGATTCGTAGTACAGACCTCAGGTGTTGAGCGGGGTTAGAGTCCGTCCTCTGGTCTGCACACTGCACTGTCCTCATCAGGACCATATCTCTGCTCGACAACTATGTCCAGTCTCTAGGCCAGATGAGATACAGCGGAGCACAAAAGAGGGAGAGTAGCACATATTTTACAGTTTGCAAATCATTGAGCCGTGCCAATTAGACACAACACAATCACCATATTAGTCCTTACATATCTGCACTCATCACAAATAGATATTATTCAGGCTCTTTGTCTAAAGTACAGCTATTTATAATATTATACAATTGAAACAGCAGGCTCTAACTAAGATGACATCATTCATGTGAAATTCCTGCTGCACTTATCTGCATTAGATCTCTAAACACTCAGTGATGCAGAATTATTTCCTCTTGTATAAATATAACAAAGTGATGCAGTTTGTATTTTGAAGTATTTGGATATGTTAAGGTATGCACTAAATACTGAAGAGCCATCAACTCATACACACATACAGCACATCTGACAATAAACATGTCTGTGCTTCTCTTACAGTATGTGTTTTAAAACAGTGAAAGTACACAGGCTCCATTGATCTGGAGGCTCAGGAATGGAGAATCTGCCTGGCCGTCTGTTTCTGGTGTTTTGAAGCTGATGTGACACCTTTTAAATAGAACAGCATTAGGCCAGTGTCCCTTCAGCTCTCTGTCGGGTTTCTCTTTTTTTATACCATGTGGACACATCTATTTGTTACCTCCTTTAAAAGAAGGACTTTTGCTAAATAAATTCCCTTGGTCCTTGTCAAGTGTCGTCTGGCTGCTGCTGCTGCTGCGTGTCAGCTCCAGTGTTCGGGTGGAGGAATGTACTGCTGTGTATCTCTGAGCTGTACTCATGATAAAAGGTCCCAGTGGAATGTGACACTTTGTCATAAAACGCTGTGTAGTAGTGTGCTACTACACAGCGTTGTATGACAACCTGTGGGTTGTCACGCTGCTTTCAACTGCATGGGAATACATCCATTTATCATTGTGAAAATCATTGTATGAATTTGCAGAATCAGAAACAGGTTTATTGCTTGTAGGTTTACACATATGAAGAATATGGTGCATAAACATAGTCAAGAGATAAATATGTGCAGTATTGTTATAAAAGGTGGAAAGCTGTGGCGATAATGTTGTTCTTCTGTGAAGCTCTGCAGTAGCCAGGTCTAACTGTTGAGCTCACATCTTAACATGAGGGCATGTTAGCAGGGGGCAAATGTGTTTCCTGCCACTCCTAATTACTGTCAGCCCACAGCTGCCTTTTCCTGGACCACTTGAGTTAGTTCTCAACTAAATGCATTTCAGAAGAGCATTACATCATGGGACAGTGCCTGGAGGAATCTGCCTTCACGTGCCTCATGTAGTGGAAGTGACTGAGTGAGAGCACAGAGGTCACACGTTCCATATTCTGCACCCAAAAGGTCACGAGAGAGAGAAACATTCATTATCAGAAAACATCAGCTGCTTCCATGGGTGTCAAAAGGCTGCTAGGGGAGGGTGGGGTAAGATGAAACCATTTTTACTTATAGAGGTCAAATGACAACAATAACAACAACCACAACAACAACAACAACAACAACAACACCCTTTACTTCAGGATGTCTTCTGTCAATCAAAAGATAATAATGCATCTATCACAAAGGGCCATGAAAATATGACTTCTAAAAAAACATTGGTCCATCTAAGGCAGGGGTGCCCAACCAGTCGATCACGATCCACCGGGAGATTCCCAGTCGATCGCGAGATGTGTCTAAAAATAGAACAACAATATTCTGTTTTATCGTAAATGTCATATAACATAATCTTCCTGTGCCAGAATAATGCACTTGAACGCATCAAAGCTTTGTGATTGGCCGGCGTGACCCCATGTGTCGGGGTGTGGCTGGTGGGCAGTGCACTAGTTCGCTGACGTTGTCCGTGTCAACAGGAGTGACAGTCCGCCCACACACAAGACCGCAATTATGGCAGAAGCAAAAAAGCCCAAAATATATAATTTTCACTCCGAGTGGGAGGATGATTATTTTTCAATCTATTCCAATTCAAAGTCCATCTGTCTCATCTGCAATGCGAACGTGGCTTTATCGAAGAAGGGTAATTTAGGAGCGCAGTGGCGGCCGGCGCAGTGGCGGCCGGCGCAGTGGCGGCCGGCCCATAGGGGCGCCGCCCCACCTCTTCCCACATACAAAAAAAAATATTTAAAAAATATATATATTTTATATTTTTATTTGTAATGAACAAGGTAAATATCATACAATTGGTATCAGTAAAATGTATAATCTACAATAAAATCTCGTTTAAAACTGTGTTACGATGTCTAAAGTTACTGATAAGTCACATGTTTCCTGCCTGGCCTTGCCCGTGGCATTAGTTTATCATTACCGGGCGCCGTGCAAGGAGCCCCGAGCCAAACAGCAGCAACCAGCACGTTGCAAAAGTCTCAATAGTAAACTGTGCCGCCGAAACATCATTTCAGCCAATCAGCGCCGCCAAATAGTTTGGTCACGAGGGTGCTCACGTTGGCGCCCACGTTGGCGCCCACGTTGGCGCCCACGTTGGCGCCCACGTTGCTTACGTGCGTTGACGTGAGTTGTTTTTTAGACTCGTGAGTGACCAAAGTGATGAGAATGGTTTTGTGTGCAGGTGGAGTCGCCGGACCTCGGTCCCCGCCCAATTCCGTTCAAGAGCTAATCTCCAATCCTTTCGAAAGGAGAAGTTTGGGAGATAAACTGTTGCTTAAAGAGCCTGTGACACCATCCCAACAACTGTTGTGCAATGAAATATTGGGCTACTAGTAATCTCGAACCGTCAGTTTAAAAAAGAAAAAGCGATACCGTTCCGTTAAATATCAATAATTTCGAACATCTCGGGGAAATTCCTTGACTCATTTTGAAGTTTTGGGGGAAGCCGGAAGTGACGTCAATGCGGGAACGCTTCGAGAGCCAAACACGGACAAAGTGTGTTGTCATGCGTAGAAATTGTGAATTACTGAGATTAGGCACGTTAATAACGTTTTAATGAAGTTGACTACAGTATATTCATATTTGTCAGTGCTTTCATGTCAATTCGGCGACATAAACATAAATGATCGTGGTGAAGATGATGATTACATTAGGATTAAAAATCGGGAGTGAGAGCTGCTGAATTTCCTCCCGTCGGATGTGATATAAAAACAAATCGATTATTTTTGTGGTTGTAAACTCAAGTGGATGAAACTACATTTATTAGTGCTTTCATGTCAATTCGGCGAACATATGATACATTAAATGATCGTTTGTTTGAGCCGGTCTGCATTTCCTGATGAGAAAACAAACCGATGCTTTTTGTAGTTGTAGTACACCAACGTGGATTAAACGTGTGGTTTTTTTACCACAATGTTGGGGAAATTAATGGATAAAATGCACGGATTATTATTATTATTCCCACTCCGATCGGGACACTAGGTCCACCGTTTCCCCGCAGCGAGGCTCCCCCCGTTGACAGTTTACGTGGGCTGGGTGCAGTGGCGGACTGGCCATCGGGATGAATCCCGATGGGCCGGTACCGAAGTGGGCCGGTCGGATAAGTCACAAGCACATCCCCCATAGGCGGCGCGTGAGGCTCAGGTTTGAGAAGGCTAAATAACTTCTTTTACCTGACGCTGCCCGCCTCCGGCGTCTAGAGAAAAGAGATAAACTCAGTGTGCGGAGTTTAAATCTCTCAAGTCATATTACAGGATAAAGGAAATACAGTTTAAACTGCCGTATGCAGAGAAGACGCCGACGTGTCGCACTTATCATTCATATTACATCATCAATCAGATCATCGATCTTATAATATCATAATATATCATATATCTCCTGATCCGAGTCAGCTTCTCCAGCCTCATCTGGCCGTGCAACACTCACAGTGTCACAGACTGGATGCAGAAGTATTATTTTAAGCAACACATTATGTTGACGAAACACTCGAGACAAATGTAATTACAGTCAGATCCACTCGTGGCTTAGACGTGAACGCGCTCTCAGCTGGAGAGAGAAACCCTGGCTTGATTTACCGAGTTGATAACTAGCGTCGTAGGACCGCTTAGCGAGATCTCGTTTGTTAGTTTGTTGTTGTTAGATATGTTTGTTACTCAAACATATCCAGGGTCTGTTGAACTGGCTTCGTAGTACAGGGCACAGGTGGCTAGCAGCGCTAATGTCAAAGACACAGACATTATATTTGTATTTTACCAGGATGCAGTGACACAAATATTTACATATTTACATTTACTATCTACAGCACCCTGACATCCCCCACTCCCCCCGTTGACAATTTACTAGCGGTACCGAAGTGGGCCGGTCGAGAGTCCCGGGATGATTTTTAGTCCCATTCCACCACTGGCTACATGACCATATGATCGCCCATATTGACGCACCTCATTCCTAAACTTGTAACAGATGCAACATAAACCGATCCTTCAGCCTCATGAGCTCTCAGACACGTTCAACATTAACCTGTCATCGCTGTCTGAGCTTGCTGCTGTGTGCGCCGTCGTGCGTTTACATCTGACTGTATATATATAAAGGTTTACATGCAGATGCTGGGATCCTGGACGGTGCAGCTGGAGCGCTGTGCCCGCAATGACGTCACCCATCATTTGGCGGGACTTGAAGAATCTGCGAGAAGATCCAGAAAATGGTCAACATTGAAGGCAGATTAATGGTTATCAAAGTACAAATATCCAAAATCAGTTCAGTAACGGTTTTCAAGGGGACAATATGTACTCAAATTGATGGGTTTGGATGATGGGGGAAAACCGTGTCATAGGCTCTTTAAAGACCTTGGACCGGACCAACCCGATTTGTATATATCGCAGCAAGCTCGTGAAAAAGACAAAACGTATCAACGAGGCTTCTCACGTAGCTGGTACACCAGAAAGGCATGGCTAGCTGGATGCAAACAGGTAAATGCTGTCTTTTGTTTCCCATGCTTGCTCTTCAAACAGCCGGGGACAGATACGATCTGTTCAGAAACTAGACAAAAGTTAAACAAGTACAAACCACAGACTGTCTGTGTCATGGAGAATACAGTCGCTGGTTTATTTATGTCTGTATGCCGTTGTTGTGAGTGTGGACGGTCGGAGCATATATAACGTTAGCTTAGCCAAGCTCCATTTAGAAAACACGCATTTTATAAGGGTTTTTCGCCTGCCGTCTGTCTGCAGACTTATCAAAGCATTAATTCATGGTTTTTACTAACCGGTATCAGTATGTTGTTAATTCGACATCATTTTGAAACGTGTATTACAATTAAATCACGGTAAAATATGTTCATCTTGTTGTAGTTGTAGCCCCCTTGCCAGCGATTCTCTCTCTAGTTTAGCATACTCAGCCCGACTCAGCCTGGTTGTTCCTGGCCCTAGAACCACGATTTGATGGGGCCAGAAAAACTGTTAATTAGGACCCGCTAGCCGGTACTAGGCCAAGTGGAAACGCAACCAAAAACGGGCCCCGCACGGCTCGGCACTGTCTGTGTCATGGTGAATACAGTCGCTGGTTTATTTATGTCTGTAGGCCGTTGTTATGAGTGTGGAGTGAGCATATACAACGTTAGCTTAGCCTGGTCGACCCAATCTCCATTCAGAAAACAAGCATTCTAAAAGGTTTTTCGCCTGCCGTCTGTCTGCAGACTTGTCAAAGCATTAATTCATGGTTTTTACTAACCACGGTATCAATATGTTCTTACGTCGGCATCATTTAGAAACGTGTATTACAATTTAATCACGGTAAAATATGTTCATTTTGTTGTAGTTGTAGCTCCCGAGTGCGTCTTGTTTGAGCGTTTAGAGCGAAGCGAATATTCGCATTGCGTCCGGTCTGAACGCAGCATTAAAGCACGCTCCGCGCTGCACTGGAAATGCGCCATTACATCACCAGAAGTCCTAATTTAAGGGGTCATTTCTCCCAAAAAAATAATTTTTACTCACTATATCAATAGCCCCACCAAAAATATTTTCCACCAGCCGCCACTGTAGGAGCGGCATTTCAAAAAATTGCACAAACGCTACGAGACGGAATTCCCCCCTACGCTCCCAAAAGGGGAGGGGCCTGAAAGGACAGCTAAATGCACAGCAGTCCATTTCACCAGGCCCAACAACAAGAGCAAGGCTGCTACCAGAGCATCTTATCATGTCAGTCATGTTCTTTGCGAAACACATGAAGTCTTTCAAAGACGGCGAAGTTGTGAAAGAAGCTTTCCTGGAGGCTGCCGGCGCGCTTTTGGGGACAGTAAAAATAACAGAAGCATTTCAACAGGTTTTTGATATAATAAAAACTAAAGTTAGATACCGTTATTAATCAGCTGTAAGTTTTAGTTTGTTTGAACTTATTCATTATAATTATTGTACACAATGGTATAAGAATGCAAACATTAAGATCTATTCTGTTTAAATTGATTATAGTCTATTATCAATTCAGGTTAAGAAACTAGTGTTGCTTGCATCCTATTTTAAAGGCATTTCTTTTCATACTCTACTAAAATCTACAAAAAAAGGGTTTGATTCTATTAATTTTGTCTCTTTTATTGCACTTTGGCAGCAGATTCCTGAGTAGCTTCAGATCTCAGTTGTCTTATTAGTAAGCCTAATTTATACTTTTGTAGCAACACTATTTTTATATAATGGCAAAGAAAGGGTTCAGAGTCTTTTCTTTTTCCCTATGTCATATGTGGCAGCACTGTTCAATGTTTCAAAAAGAAAATTTTGAAATTGACATTATATAAAAGATATAAATTTATTTGCATTTAACTGTGGGAAATAAGTATTTGATCCCCTTGCAACCAACAAGAATTCTGGCTCCCACAGACCGGTTACATAAGTCTTCTTCTTTTAAAAAAGTACTCCTAATATCAACTAGTTATATAACTATTATATATATTTCAGTTATATTCAGTTATATTCTGTGGACAGGTGTCTTCTATACAAGAAGACACCTGTCCACAGAATCAATCAATCAGATTCCATCCTCTCCACCATGGACCAGACTAAAGAGCTGTCTAAGGACCTCAGGGACCAGACTGTAGACCTGCACAAGGCTGGGATCGGCTACAAGACCATCGCAAAGCAGCTTGGTGAGAAGGAGACAACTGTTGGTGCCATTATTTGGAAGAATAATGTGTGTTTGCATCAATCGCCCTCGGTCTGGGGCTCTACACAAGATCTCGCTCCATGGGGTATTGATGATCATGATGTCAGGACCCCGACACAAACTGATGAACCCAAATGCACGACCCAGAGACAAAGTCTTGAATATAAAAAAATGTATATTTATTTGTACAGTTCAGGTAATCCCTCTTAACAGAGTAGGTGGTGTAAATAACAAAAAGCGCTCACAAGGAGGAACAAACTAACGTAACAAAAAGAGGACTTAATAAAAACTTAAGCCTAACAAAATAAACAAACATAACAAAACCTGACATGAGAGAAAGCGATCCTTTCTGAGCTGAGGCTTGGCACGACCATTCGAGGAAACAAACAAGACAAACTGACACAGGACAGGGGCGAGACAGGACTATTTAAACATGAGGTGAGTGGGAACAGGTGGAAACAATCAGGGGCGGGGCAGATGCTGACGATGATGAAAAACACACAGGGGGAGGAAGAAAACAGGGCCTGAAATGAAAGACAAGAGGTCAGTACAAAATAAAATGGGAAATGACAGACAAAATACAAAAACATAACTAACACATTTGACGAGACACAACACATGAGAAAGGTGAGGGATCAGCCAAGAACTACAGGAACTTGTTCATGATCTCAAGGCAGCTGGGACCACCAAGACAACTATTGGGAACACACTACACCATAATGGATCAAACCCTGCAGCGCCTGAAGGCCCCCCCCCCCTGCTCAAGAACAGCATGAGAGGCCGTCTGAAGTTTGACAACGAACATCTGAAGGATTCAGAGAAGGCTTGGGAGAAGAGGATGTGGTCAGATGAGATCTTTGGCATCAACTCGACCTGCTGTGTTGGAGGAAGAGAGATGCTGACTATAACCCCAGAAGACCATTCCCCCCATCAGCATGGAGGTGGAAACATTCTGCTGTGGGGTGTTTCTCTGCTCAGGGGACAGGACCACTTCCCTGCATCGAGGAGAGGGTGGACGGGGCCATGCACCGTAAAGTATTGGCCGATAGCCTCCTTCCCTCAGCCAGGACACTGAGCATGGGGTCATGGAAGGGTCTTCCAGCAGGACAATGACCCTGAACATACAACCAAGGCAACAAAGGAGGGGCTAAAGAAGAAGCACATTCAGGTGAGGGAGGGGCCTAGCCAGTCTCCAGACCTTAATCCCATAGAAAGTTTGTGGAGGGAGCTGAAGCTTCCAGAGGCCAGGCATCAGCCTCAACACCTGAAGGTTTGGAGAGGGTCTTCAGAGAGGAGTGGACCAACATCCTTCCTGAGATGTTCACAAACCTGGAGACCAGCTACAAGAAGCGTCTGACCTCTGTGTGTCCAACTAGGGTTTCTCCACCAAGTACTAACACGTTTTGCAAGCGGATCAAATACTTATTTCACACAGTTAATTGCAAATAAATGTTTTTCTTTTATATAATGTACATTTCTGGATTTTCTTTTTGATATTCTTACTCTCACTGTTTGTATAAATCTGTCATTACAATTACAGACTGTTAATTTCTTTGTAAGTGGGTAAACTAACCAAATCTGAAGGGGATCAAATACTGTATGAGCTTCATGTGCAAGACTTCAGTCCAAACTGAGTCATGTGTATGTGTTTGACTGCTAACCTGTCTCTGCAGTCAGATGCTGTTCATTTCTCTCGTTTCCTATGTGATCATTGCAGAACACTATTTGGCTTCCCAGCACGTTGTGTAGTGTAAATACTGCTTCTGAGGATCGTGGCTTCCTAGAACTGACATCATGTAGACACGATGATGGCGAGTTAAATAACAGATCGATGATGTGTTTCTTCCCTAATACTCTGAGAATCATGTGAGCGATTCACTTCAAACAGAAACAAACATTGACCAATTTACTCATAGTGAAGTCTCTTGAGCACAATACACTTGATCTGAGTTCCAAAGGCTTGGAATGTCCTTTTGGAGTGATGGAAATGTTATGTTGAAAATGTTGGAATATCCTGAGTACGGGAAAAATACTGTTGACATGTTTTGGCTAGAAGTGAACTTGTTTAACATATTAGCTGAAAGAGACAAAAGTGAGGCTTGAAAGGTGGAATGTAACTGTATTTAAGTGACAAACACCCATGATGCTTTGGATAAACAGAGGTCATAGGTATAGTCCTATTCCATATCATACGAGAGGAATGTCATGGGAAAGTTGTGCTGTGGATTTTCCAGAGTCACAGGGAGATACATACATACTACATATTTTGGAAACACTTCTCCTATTCATCATTCTTTATCTATAAATGTCTTCTGATTGTTGTGTTGTGCATTGTTACAATCATATGTGAGGTGTTGGAACCATACACTGTTTGGCTTTTCTGCTTAATAATTGTAATGAAAATTGGCAAAGCATTACCCTTTGAGATCCATTTAAAATAGACATTCTTGTGTACAAAACGAAGGCCTTTGTCACAGGGAAAACACAACGTTATTCCACATCAACACGTTTTTCACTTTCAGAGAAAAGTGCTGTGGCAACAGGGATCTGATATTGTGTATATAAAGATATTTTTCTATGAAAAGCTACATCTGGATTCATAACAGAACTACAGTTAAGTGTAAGAGAGGGTTCCACTGGTGGATAAAGGCAATAACAAAGACAACGTGAGTTTTATGTTGTTACATTATTATTACATTAGCGAACACTTTTATCCAGTGACTAACATACACACTTCAGCACCATAGCCATGTCTACAGAACTTATTTTGGGTTTAGCATTTTGTCAAAGCACACTTCTATTTGTTGAATGCAGGGAATGGGATCAAAGCGATGACCCTCTGATTGGTAGCTCAGTTCATTCCTCCCCTTATGCTGCGTTCACACCGGACGCGATTATTATTATCGCATCGCTCTAAACGCACAAGTTTCACCGCGGCTGTCAGCTGTGTTTACTCGCATCATTCAAACAAGACGCGCTGGCTTGGGGGCTACAACTACAACAACATGAACATATTTGACCGTGATGTAATAGTAATACACGTTTCAAAATGATGCCGAAGTAACAACATACTGATACCGGTTAGTAAAAACCATGAATTAATGCTTTGACAAGTCTGCAGACAGACGGCAGGCAAAAAGCCTTTTGAAATGCTTTTTTTCCTGAATGGAGATCGGATCGATCAGGCTAAAGTAACCTGTATCTGCTCCGTCCACACTCACAACAACGTCATACAGACAGAAATAAACCAGCGACTGTATTCGCCATGACACACCAGTCTGTGGTTTGAACTTTGTCCAGTTTCTGAACAGATATGAGGAGCTGTGAGCTCTGAGTGCTAACGGCTGATGTTTTGGTTTTGTGGTTCAACGTCAGTGACGGCAGGCTGAGATCCTCACCACTGATTGGCTACCGCGAGATCGCGTCACGCGAATTGAACAATTGAACTCGAGCGGTTGTCGCAGCCCCCTTCAATCGCCTCAATCGCGCCGTCTGAGGGAATTTGCGTCTGTCCATGTCTCTGCATTATTGACTTTACATGTAATCGCGCCGCCCCCAAGAGTGTAATTATGGTGTAATATTGATGTTAGGTGTCTGTAATATGGATATAATAACAGAGTAATAGAGGTGTCACAAGGATACAATATGGGTGTAACAGGGACAACAACAACACAACACCCTTTACTTCAGGATGTCTTCTGTCAATCAAAAGATAATAATGCATCTATCACAAAGGGCCATGAAAATATGACTTCTAAAAAAACATTGGTCCATCTAAGGCAGGGGTGCCCAACCAGTCGATCACGATCCACCGGGAGATTCCCAGTCGATCGCGAGATGTGTCTAAAAATAGAACAACAATATTCTGTTTTATCGTAAATGTCATATAACATAATCTTCCTGTGCCAGAATAATGCACTTGAACGCATCAAAGCTTTGTGATTGGCCGGCGTGACCCCATGTGTCGGGGTGTGGCTGGTGGGCAGTGCACTAGTTCGCTGACGTTGTCCGTGTCAACAGGAGTGACAGTCCGCCCACACACAAGACCGCAATTATGGCAGAAGCAAAAAAGCCCAAAATATATAATTTTCACTCCGAGTGGGAGGATGATTATTTTTCAATCTATTCCAATTCAAAGTCCATCTGTCTCATCTGCAATGCGAACGTGGCTTTATCGAAGAAGGGTAATTTAGGAGCGCAGTGGCGGCCGGCGCAGTGGCGGCCGGCGCAGTGGCGGCCGGCGCAGTGGCGGCCGGCCCATAGGGGCGCCGCCCCACCTCTTCCCACATACAAAAAAAAATATTTAAAAAATATATATATTTTATATTTTTATTTGTAATGAACAAGGTAAATATCATACAATTGGTATCAGTAAAATGTATAATCTACAATAAAATCTCGTTTAAAACTGTGTTACGATGTCTAAAGTTACTGATAAGTCACATGTTTCCTGCCTGGCCTTGCCCGTGGCATTAGTTTATCATTACCGGGCGCCGTGCAAGGAGCCCCGAGCCAAACAGCAGCAACCAGCACGTTGCAAAAGTCTCAATAGTAAACTGTGCCGCCGAAACATCATTTCAGCCAATCAGCGCCGCCAAATAGTTTGGTCACGAGGGTGCTCACGTTGGCGCCCACGTTGGCGCCCACGTTGGCGCCCACGTTGCTTACGTGCGTTGACGTGAGTTGTTTTTTAGACTCGTGAGTGACCAAAGTGATGAGAATGGTTTTGTGTGCAGGTGGAGTCGCCGGACCTCGGTCCCCGCCCAATTCCGTTCAAGAGCTAATCTCCAATCCTTTCGAAAGGAGAAGTTTGGGAGATAAACTGTTGCTTAAAGAGCCTGTGACACCATCCCAACAACTGTTGTGCAATGAAATATTGGGCTACTAGTAATCTCGAACCGTCAGTTTAAAAAAGAAAAAGCGATACCGTTCCGTTAAATATCAATAATTTCGAACATCTCGGGGAAATTCCTTGACTCATTTTGAAGTTTTGGGGGAAGCCGGAAGTGACGTCAATGCGGGAACGCTTCGAGAGCCAAACACGGACAAAGTGTGTTGTCATGCGTAGAAATTGTGAATTACTGAGATTAGGCACGTTAATAACTGTTTTAATGAAGTTGACTACAGTATATTCATATTTGTCAGTGCTTTCATGTCAATTCGGCGACATAAACATAAATGATCGTGGTGAAGATGATGATTACATTAGGATTAAAAATCGGGAGTGAGAGCTGCTGAATTTCCTCCCGTCGGATGTGATATAAAAACAAATCGATTATTTTTGTGGTTGTAAACTCAAGTGGATGAAACTACATTTATTAGTGCTTTCATGTCAATTCGGCGAACATATGATACATTAAATGATCGTTGTGTTTGAGCCGGTCTGCATTTCCTGATGAGAAAACAAACCGATGCTTTTTGTAGTTGTAGTACACCAACGTGGATTAAACGTGTGGTTTTTTTACCACAATGTTGGGGAAATTAATGTATAGAATGCACGGATTATTATTATTATTCCCACTCCGATCGGGACACTAGGTCCACCGTTTCCCCGCAGCGAGGCTCCCCCGTTGACAGTTTACGTGGGCTGGGTGCAGTGGCGGACTGGCCATCGGGATGAATCCCGATGGGCCGGTACCGAAGTGGGCCGGTCGGATAAGTCACAAGCACATCCCCCATAGGCGGCGCGTGAGGCTCAGGTTTGAGAAGGCTAAATAACTTCTTTTACCTGACGCTGCCCGCCTCCGGCGTCTAGAGAAAAGAGATAAACTCAGTGTGCGGAGTTTAAATCTCTCAAGTCATATTACAGGATAAAGGAAATACAGTTTAAACTGCCGTATGCAGAGAAGACGCCGACGTGTCGCACTTATCATTCATATTACATCATCAATCAGATCATCGATCTTATAATATCATAATATATCATATATCTCCTGATCCGAGTCAGCTTCTCCAGCCTCATCTGGCCGTGCAACACTCACAGTGTCACAGACTGGATGCAGAAGTATTATTTTAAGCAACACATTATGTTGACGAAAACACTCGAGACAAATGTAATTACAGTCAGATCCACTCGTGTCTTAGACGTGAACGCGCTCTCAGCTGGAGAGAGAAACCCTGGCTTGATTTACCGAGTTGATAACTAGCGTCGTAGGACCGCTTAGCGAGATCTCGTTTGTTAGTTTGTGTTGTTAGATATGTTTGTTACTCAAACATATCCAGGGTCTGTTGAACTGGCTTCGTAGTACAGGGCACAGGTGGCTAGCAGCGCTAATGTCAAAGACACAGACATTATATTTGTATTTTACCAGGATGCAGTGACACAAATATTTACATATTTACATTTACTATCTACAGCACCCTGACATCCCCCACTCCCCCCGTTGACAATTTACTAGCGGTATACCGAAGTGGGCCGGTCGAGAGTCCCGGGATGATTTTTAGTCCCATTCCACCACTGGCTACATGACCATATGATCGCCCATATTGACGCACCTCATTCCTAAACTTGTAACAGATGCAACATAAACCGATCCTTCAGCCTCATATGAGCTCTCAGACACGTTCAACATTAACCTGTCATCGCTGTCTGAGCTTGCTGCTGTGTGCGCCGTCGTGCGGTTACATCTGACTGTATATATATAAAGGTTTACATGCAGATGCTGGGATCCTGGACGGTGCAGCTGGAGCGCTGTGCCCGCAATGACGTCACCCATCATTTGGCGGGACTTGAAGAATCTGCGAGAAGATCCAGAAAATGGTCAACATTGAAGGCAGATTAATGGTTATCAAAGTACAAATATCCAAAATCAGTTCAGTAACGGTTTTCAAGGGGACAATATGTACTCAAATTGATGGGTTTGGATGATGGGGGAAAACCGTGTCATAGGCTCTTTAAAGACCTTGGACCGGACCAACCCGATTTGTATATATCGCAGCAAGCTCGTGAAAAAGACAAAACGTATCAACGAGGCTTCTCACGTAGCTGGTACACCAGAAAGGCATGGCTAGCTGGATGCAAACAGGTAAATGCTGTCTTTTGTTTCCCATGCTTGCTCTTCAAACAGCCGGGGACAGATACGATCTGTTCAGAAACTAGACAAAAGTTAAACAAGTACAAACCACAGACTGTCTGTGTCATGGAGAATACAGTCGCTGGTTTATTTATGTCTGTATGCCGTTGTTGTGAGTGTGGACGGTCGGAGCATATATAACGTTAGCTTAGCCAAGCTCCATTTAGAAAACACGCATTTTATAAGGGTTTTTCGCCTGCCGTCTGTCTGCAGACTTATCAAAGCATTAATTCATGGTTTTTACTAACCGGTATCAGTATGTTGTTAATTCGACATCATTTTGAAACGTGTATTACAATTAAATCACGGTAAAATATGTTCATCTTGTTGTAGTTGTAGCCCCCTTGCCAGCGATTCTCTCTCTAGTTTAGCATACTCAGCCCGACTCAGCCTGGTTGTTCCTGGCCCTAGAACCACGATTTGATGGGGCCAGAAAAACTGTTAATTAGGACCCGCTAGCCGGTACTAGGCCAAGTGGAAACGCAACCAAAAACGGGCCCCGCACGGCTCGGCACTGTCTGTGTCATGGTGAATACAGTCGCTGGTTTATTTATGTCTGTAGGCCGTTGTTATGAGTGTGGAGTGAGCATATACAACGTTAGCTTAGCCTGGTCGACCCAATCTCCATTCAGAAAACAAGCATTCTAAAAGGTTTTTCGCCTGCCGTCTGTCTGCAGACTTGTCAAAGCATTAATTCATGGTTTTTACTAACCACGGTATCAATATGTTCTTACGTCGGCATCATTTAGAAACGTGTATTACAATTTAATCACGGTAAAATATGTTCATTTTGTTGTAGTTGTAGCTCCCGAGTGCGTCTTGTTTGAGCGTTTAGAGCGAAGCGAATATTCGCATTGCGTCCGGTCTGAACGCAGCATTAAAGCACGCTCCGCGCTGCACTGGAAATGCGCCATTACATCACCAGAAGTCCTAATTTAAGGGGTCATTTCTCCCAAAAAAATAATTTTTACTCACTATATCAATAGCCCCACCAAAAATATTTTCCACCAGCCGCCACTGTAGGAGCGGCATTTCAAAAAATTGCACAAACGCTACGAGACGGAATTCCCCCCTACGCTCCCAAAAGGGGAGGGGCCTGAAAGGACAGCTAAATGCACAGCAGTCCATTTCACCAGGCCCAACAACAAGAGCAAGGCTGCTACCAGAGCATCTTATCATGTCAGTCATGTTCTTTGCGAAACACATGAAGTCTTTCAAAGACGGCGAAGTTGTGAAAGAAGCTTTCCTGGAGGCTGCCGGCGCGCTTTTGGGGACAGTAAAAATAACAGAAGCATTTCAACAGGTTTTTGATATAATAAAAACTAAAGTTAGATACCGTTATTAATCAGCTGTAAGTTTTAGTTTGTTTGAACTTATTCATTATAATTATTGTACACAATGGTATAAGAATGCAAACATTAAGATCTATTCTGTTTAAATTGATTATAGTCTATTATCAATTCAGGTTAAGAAACTAGTGTTGCTTGCATCCTATTTTAAAGGCATTTCTTTTCATACTCTACTAAAATCTACAAAAAAAGGGTTTGATTCTATTAATTTTGTCTCTTTTATTGCACTTTGGCAGCAGATTCCTGAGTAGCTTCAGATCTCAGTTGTCTTATTAGTAAGCCTAATTTATACTTTTGTAGCAACACTATTTTGATATAATGGCAAAGAAAGGGTTCAGAGTCTTTTCTTTTTCCCTATGTCATATGTGGCAGCACTGTTCAATGTTTCAAAAAGAAAATTTTGAAATTGACATTATATAAAAGATATAAATTTATTTGCATTTAACTGTGGGAAATAAGTATTTGATCCCCTTGCAACCAACAAGAATTCTGGCTCCCACAGACCGGTTACATAAGTCTTCTTCTTTTAAAAAAGTACTCCTAATATCAACTAGTTATATAACTATTATATATATTTCAGTTATATTCAGTTATATTCTGTGGACAGGTGTCTTCTATACAAGAAGACACCTGTCCACAGAATCAATCAATCAGATTCCATCCTCTCCACCATGGACCAGACTAAAGAGCTGTCTAAGGACCTCAGGGACCAGACTGTAGACCTGCACAAGGCTGGGATCGGCTACAAGACCATCGCAAAGCAGCTTGGTGAGAAGGAGACAACTGTTGGTGCCATTATTTGGAAGAATAATGTGTGTTTGCATCAATCGCCCTCGGTCTGGGGCTCTACACAAGATCTCGCTCCATGGGGTATTGATGATCATGATGTCAGGACCCCGACACAAACTGATGAACCCAAATGCACGACCCAGAGACAAAGTCTTGAATATAAAAAAATGTATATTTATTTGTACAGTTCAGGTAATCCCTCTTAACAGAGTAGGTGGTGTAAATAACAAAAGCGCTCACAAGGAGGAACAAACTAACGTAACAAAAAGAGGACTTAATAAAAACTTAAGCCTAACAAAATAAACAAACATAACAAAACCTGACATGAGAGAAAGCGATCCTTTCTGAGCTGAGGCTTGGCACGACCATTCGAGGAAACAAACAAGACAAACTGACACAGGACAGGGGCGAGACAGGACTATTTAAACATGAGGTGAGTGGGAACAGGTGGAAACAATCAGGGGCGGGGCAGATGCTGACGATGATGAAAAACACACAGGGGGAGGAAGAAAACAGGGCCTGAAATGAAAGACAAGAGGTCAGTACAAAATAAAATGGGAAATGACAGACAAAATACAAAAACATAACTAACACATTTGACGAGACACAACACATGAGAAAGGTGAGGGATCAGCCAAGAACTACAGGAACTTGTTCATGATCTCAAGGCAGCTGGGACCACCAAGACAACTATTGGGAACACACTACACCATAATGGATCAAACCCTGCAGCGCCTGAAGGCCCCCCCCCCTGCTCAAGAACAGCATGAGAGGCCGTCTGAAGTTTGACAACGAACATCTGAAGGATTCAGAGAAGGCTTGGGAGAAGAGGATGTGGTCAGATGAGATCTTTGGCATCAACTCGACCTGCTGTGTTGGAGGAAGAGAGATGCTGACTATAACCCCAGAAGACCATTCCCCCCATCAGCATGGAGGTGGAAACATTCTGCTGTGGGGTGTTTCTCTGCTCAGGGGACAGGACCACTTCCCTGCATCGAGGAGAGGGTGGACGGGGCCATGCACCGTAAAGTATTGGCCGATAGCCTCCTTCCCTCAGCCAGGACACTGAGCATGGGTCATGGAAGGGTCTTCCAGCAGGACAATGACCCTGAACATACAACCAAGGCAACAAAGGAGGGGCTAAAGAAGAAGCACATTCAGGTGAGGGAGGGGCCTAGCCAGTCTCCAGACCTTAATCCCATAGAAAGTTTGTGGAGGGAGCTGAAGCTTCCAGAGGCCAGGCATCAGCCTCAACACCTGAAGGTTTGGAGAGGGTCTTCAGAGAGGAGTGGACCAACATCCTTCCTGAGATGTTCACAAACCTGGAGACCAGCTACAAGAAGCGTCTGACCTCTGTGTGTCCAACTAGGGTTTCTCCACCAAGTACTAACACGTTTTGCAAGCGGATCAAATACTTATTTCACACAGTTAATTGCAAATAAATGTTTTTCTTTTATATAATGTACATTTCTGGATTTTCTTTTTGATATTCTTACTCTCACTGTTTGTATAAATCTGTCATTACAATTACAGACTGTTAATTTCTTTGTAAGTGGGTAAACTAACCAAATCTGAAGGGGATCAAATACTGTATGAGCTTCATGTGCAAGACTTCAGTCCAAACTGAGTCATGTGTATGTGTTTGACTGCTAACCTGTCTCTGCAGTCAGATGCTGTTCATTTCTCTCGTTTCCTATGTGATCATTGCAGAACACTATTTGGCTTCCCAGCACGTTGTGTAGTGTAAATACTGCTTCTGAGGATCGTGGCTTCCTAGAACTGACATCATGTAGACACGATGATGGCGAGTTAAATAACAGATCGATGATGTGTTTCTTCCCTAATACTCTGAGAATCATGTGAGCGATTCACTTCAAACAGAAACAAACATTGACCAATTTACTCATAGTGAAGTCTCTTGAGCACAATACACTTGATCTGAGTTCCAAAGGCTTGGAATGTCCTTTTGGAGTGATGGAAATGTTATGTTGAAAATGTTGGAATATCCTGAGTACGGGAAAAATACTGTTGACATGTTTTGGCTAGAAGTGAACTTGTTTAACATATTAGCTGAAAGAGACAAAAGTGAGGCTTGAAAGGTGGAATGTAACTGTATTTAAGTGACAAACCCCATGATGCTTTGGATAAACAGAGGTCATAGGTATAGTCCTATTCCATATCATACGAGAGGAATGTCATGGGAAAGTTGTGCTGTGGATTTTCCAGAGTCACAGGGAGATACATACATACTACATATTTTGGGAAACACTTCTCCTATTCATCATTCTTTATCTATAAATGTCTTCTGATTGTTGTGTGCATTGTTACAATCATATGTGAGGTGTTGGAACCATACACTGTTTGGCTTTTCTGCTTAATAATTGTAATGAAAATTGGCAAAGCATTACCCTTTGAGATCCATTTAAAATAGACATTCTTGTGTACAAAACGAAGGCCTTTGTCACAGGGAAAACACAACGTTATTCCACATCAACACGTTTTTCACTTTCAGAGAAAAGTGCTGTGGCAACAGTGGATCTGATATTGTGTATATAAAGATATTTTTCTATGAAAAGCTACATCTGGATTCATAACAGAACTACAGTTAAGTGTAAGAGAGGGTTCCACTGGTGGATAAAGGCAATAACAAAGACAACGTGAGTTTTATGTTGTTACATTATTATTACATTAGCGAACACTTTTATCCAGTGACTAACATACACACTTCAGCACCATAGCCATGTCTACAGAACTTATTTTGGGTTTAGCATTTTGTCAAAGCACACTTCTATTTGTTGAATGCAGGGAATGGGATCAAAGCGATGACCCTCTGATTGGTAGCTCAGTTCATTCCTCCCCTTATGCTGCGTTCACACCGGACGCGATTATTATTATCGCATCGCTCTAAACGCACAAGTTTCACCGCGGCTGTCAGCTGTGTTTACTCGCATCATTCAAACAAGACGCGCTGGCTTGGGGGCTACAACTACAACAACATGAACATATTTGACCGTGATGTAATAGTAATACACGTTTCAAAATGATGCCGAAGTAACAACATACTGATACCGGTTAGTAAAAACCATGAATTAATGCTTTGACAAGTCTGCAGACAGACGGCAGGCAAAAAGCCTTTTGAAATGCTTTTTTTCCTGAATGGAGATCGGATCGATCAGGCTAAAGTAACCTGTATCTGCTCCGTCCACACTCACAACAACGTCATACAGACAGAAATAAACCAGCGACTGTATTCGCCATGACACACACAGTCTGTGGTTTGAACTTTGTCCAGTTTCTGAACAGATATGAGGAGCTGTGAGCTCTGAGTGCTAACGGCTGATGTTTTGGTTTTGTGGTTCAACGTCAGTGACGGCAGGCTGAGATCCTCACCACTGATTGGCTACCGCGAGATCGCGTCACGCGAATTGAACAATTGAACTCGAGCGGTTGTCGCAGCCCCCTTCAATCGCCTCAATCGCGCCGTCTGAGGGAATTTGCGTCTGTCCATGTCTCTGCATTATTGACTTTACATGTAATCGCGCCGCCCCCAAACATCGCATCGCGTCCGGTGTGAACGCAGCATAAGAGTGTAATTATGGTGTAATATTGATGTTAGGTGTCTGTAATATGGATATAATAACAGAGTAATAGAGGTGTCACAAGGATACAATATGGGTGTAACAGGGGTGTATTATCTTGTAATATGGGTGTAATAACAGTGCAATTACATTGTAATGGATGTATTATGGCGGTTACATGGGTGCTATATGGGTCTAATACCAGTGTTTACCCTAACATGGATATTGTAAGGGTGTAATAATGGTGTGACATGGGTGTAATAACGGTGTTACAGCGGTGTATTAATGTGTAATATGAGTGTAATAACAGTGTAATATGGGTGCAATGTGGTAAATGGCAATACATTTATTTTTAAAACCTTTATATGTGAGGGCCTATTTAAGGGTTAAGACATATGTCTGACTGGACTTTGATTCATACGCTTTTAAATACAAATAAAATAGTTGTATAAGCTTACTCGACTTGGTAAACAAGGCAGGACAGAGGTGAGCTGAACACACAGTTCACTGCTAGTCATTGTCAACCCAGTTTTTTTAGGCAGGATACTTAAGGAAAATGGGGAATCATGGAAATGCTTGAATGGAAAGTGGCAGACTGGATTCCAGGGAGGTCTGTGGCTGTTTTCTGCTGATGGGTATGGTGCGTTAAAGCTTGTCATACAAAGCGCAGCAGAAGTACACTCTCTGTAAACTTTCCGGGAGCTTTTTAAACACAGAATGCCAGCCTACCCAACCAGAGACAGAGCGGGAGGCACAGCCAAAATGTCACAGTCGCACACACATGGTGGACAAACACTCAGAGTACGCTTCCTTTGTATTTATATTACCTTATGTATTTAGATTACATGGCTTCTTTGTGTTGAGCAAGTTAAACACACAGGCCATTATTCATGATGCCAGCAGGGAGCCTGTTCAGCAGCAGTGATGTCACAGAGGTTATTGCAGGATAGATAGAGTCTCCACCAACTCACTAACAAGCACTGTTACTTGTAAAATACATTGACAAATATCCTCAAAAAGTCCTCAAAGTTAACTGATGAAGACTAAACGGGTTGTATCCGCTACAGTTCTCTACACACAAGGCCGCAACGGAACCGCGGAAACGGAGCCCTCAAACGATAACGGCTCCCAAGGTGGGTAGATCTGCGGACGAAACGCTCTGGGGGGCCAAACGGCTCCGAGTGTACAGATGTAGCACCTCATTTCGGACGCCCCTACCCATGTAACACACTGCAGCCTCACATCTTGCTTCAAAAACTGATAAAGATCAATATAAATCCTTTTATCTTGAAATGGTATTTTTCGTTTTTAACCAATCGCACTCAGCAAGTCAGGGTCAACAATGCCCTCTCAGAGCCCCGGACCATCAGTACAGGAGCCCCCCAGGGTTGTGTGAGCTCCCCGGTCCTCTTCAAACTGTACACAAACGACTGTACAAGAGCCCACCCGGAGAATTATATCATCAAATTCTCAGATGATACAGCTATCCTTGGCTTAATGCACAAGGGCAGCAGTTCATCGGCTTATCACTCTGAAATAGAGAGATGTGTGCAGTGGTGTGATTCTAGCCATCTAGTGCTGAATGTGAAGAAGACTGAGGAGATGGTGTGGGACCCAAAGGCAGTGGGTGACCTTAGCCCGGTGGTAATCCACAATGAACCCATAACTCAGGTCAGCTCCTATAAGTACCTTGGTGTCCATCATGTTAAAATCAGACCGTTGTTTTTTTAAATAGTCTGAATGAAAACGGCAGCTCTCAGGTGAACTCATATGAAATAAACAGCTGATTCCTCACACACACAGTAGCCTGTTGTTTCTAAACATAAAATAGTGAGAAATATGCCTCTGGTTAATTATTATATCACTTATTTTTTCCATAAAAGCTGGTGGGTTGAAAAAAGCAATACGGGAGGTGAAAAGAACTATATTGTAGAATACAGAAGAATTGTTATGCCGTGGCATTATCTGAAAACTGACAGCATACGTTACATTTATGGCCCGGGACACACATATTTATTTAGGGTAACACTTTATATACAAATTAACCATCAACCAGTTGTTAATTAAGATGCATATTAGCATTATATTGGCTCTTTATTAGTCATTATAAAACACTTTAAAAGTGTTTGTGTCTAAATAATTAAAAATTAGGTATTTATATCTAAGAATATGTGTTGGGGTATTGACAGTTCAGCTACCAATAGCAAGGTGATATTGACCTGTATGTTTCATATTTGCACATTTATATTTTTGTAAAATGTGTACTGACGGTTAGTAGGGGTGTTGAAAATAATCGTTTCTACGATGCATTGCGATGCGGACGTGGACGATTCGGTCTCGATGCAGTGACGGAAGATAATCGGTTATAGAGTAGTAACGTTGCTTCCTGATTTTCCGGCCGCGGCTTTACTATAACGTTTTTTCTGTCACTTTAATATCAAATCGGTCGGTGACGCAGAGATCAGGGAACATACGTGACAGCGGCACAGCAACACTGAGCAGTCTGCTTTATCCACCAACACAAGAACACCAGTCCAGAACCGACAACAGCAGGACCCGCTCTGAATCACTCCGTGCATGTCGCTGCGGCTCAGAGACACAGGGAGGGATTTATGTTTTTCAAAAATAATCGCGTTACAATCATGTCAGGTTTTTGGTGGATTTAATTAAGTCTTGGATTGCAAAGTATGAATGTCCTCTAGCAATTTGCAGACGATATATACGTGTGTAAAGTTTGTGAAGGCAGGAGGAAAAAAGCTTCCGCGATCACCGTCTCCTCTCCGTTACTCCAAGCCCCGCCCCCTCCCTGAAAATAATGAGTGACAGGCTGATAGTGACCCGATAGAAACGTTGTTATTCACTTAATCACTGAGATATAATGAAGCTAATTTAATCTCATACATTCATGGGATTTATGTAACAGTAAGACAGAGAATGTAAGTGTGCACCCACATGCAGTATTTTTGTTTGTATATGCTGTTGTAAATACTCCTGTTGTCTGCTGTGTTCAGACTCAAGTCCTGTGTGTGATGCCACATTCAGGACATTGAGAATGGAACAACTTCACACACGGAGGCTAGACCTATACAATTCATTTATTTTGGTTTATAAATTAATGTCAAGACATTTATGTAATTGATTTCTGAAGCACTTTCTAAATAATAAAAAGAGAGTTCATATGTATTTACTGCATGTATGCATTGATGAAAAATAAGCCATGTGCAGTAATATAGAAAATTGAGGATGCAACGCATTGGTATGAATCGTGATGCACCGTGATGCACCGGGATATCGAACCGAATCGAATCGTTGACAGGATAATCGTAATCGAATCGAATCGTGAGACCAGTGAAGATGCACAGCCCTAACGGTTAGACAGGAAACCGGGTACAGGAAGTAGGAGAAAGTGAACTGAATTGTGACGCACACAGTGACGTCATGAGCTACCCACAATGCAACGCGCACCATATATATATATATATAAATACGCCATTTTCCTGGAGGTGCAAATATCCTGGAGGTGCAAATATAAACAGCTAGCTAACGTAGCCGGCAGAGCGCACTAGATTTGTTTTCTGAATTAACGACCGAAGAAATCGCTGCATGTCTTCGGATTACATCTCTGGACTTGAGGGGTGTGCTCTAGGTCGTTACCAGCGTAAACTAGAGCTGTGTGGGTTGTCTGATCGCCCTTACAGACTGCCTGCAGATGTATGGAAAAACGACCCTCGAAAGTGGCCTTCGTCGAATTTGGCTGCATCTACGTCTAATTTCTGGAAACACCAGGTGAATACCCCACTTGTCACAATAATATTATCATGCCATTGCATATATGTGACCCGCTCTATCGAAATCAGTCGGAAGTCGCAACGGCTCATTTCAGAATAAACGTGGATTTACGTAAAAAACTATTTTTTCAGGGTTCGGGTGTTTTGTTTGATTTTAAACAAACCAAGTCTTGGCTTTCAGAATATGAGACTTTTATTTCCAAAATCACACGATAAGTACATTTTTGAAGCTTGTGAAGGGACGAAGACAGGCACCTCTCACTCGCACTCTGCTCTTCCAGCAGCGTCACCCCCCTCCCTCCGGCTGACATTATGAACGTAAGAGTAAAGTAATCATAGATAACACGGCAGGATCCTTTACAGTTTGTTTTCATCTGATTTAAATTAAACAGAGTCTTGGCTTTCAGAATATTAAACTTGTTTCGGCAAATTCAGATGATAAATATAACTTTGAAGCTTGTAACGGCATAATTACAAGCGGAGAACGGAGTAATTTAACGCCACAGCAGGCACAACAACAGCCGGTGTTTCTCGTGAGGGTTTTCCCCGGGAAACAAACACAATACACACAAACGCAAAAATACACGCACGCACACACGTATACACGCACACTCGCGAGCTTCCCCTCCAAACGAAAATATCTTCCCTCCGTAGTATTTTGATCATTTGCTCCACTAATAATCAATCAGATCGATGGATTCCAGAGAGAGGAAACTTTAAAGGCCTTTTTCTCAAAATGAGGACTCTGTGACAGTCATTATATAATGTGACATATTTCGCTTAATATTTGGAGTACAAAAACAATCCTGATATCATTAGAAAGCTAGGAATATCCTCTTTCCAACCGTGTATACAACTCAAAATGTGTCTTCGGGTCAATGCGACTGATTTCGATGGAGCAGGTCACATATGTGGTATTTTAGAGTTGACTAGATATTGATTAAGGCAATAAACTATGATATTAAGTACAGAAAGCTTAGCAACACCTAGACGGTGTAGCCTACGGCTAAACCCTCGGCCTGCTTGCACCTCGCGAAATATGGCGGATACCGGAAGTATGGTGTCGCCCTCGGCCCAATACCCATATGTGTGTGTGAAAGAATAGCATGGCAGTAGACTGCTACTAATTTTCCCTTTGCAACCTGAAGAGTAACAGGGTCAAGTCCGTCAGAAAGCAATGACTGTAAGTGTAAGCCTTATCCTGTAAGGATAAGTAACATGTATTGTGTTTATGTGATGACATTTGGAGATGTTTAAACAGTTTAAACACAATAAGAAAATGTGTTAGCATTCGCGCTAGCGTTAGCATACACGGTAGCGTTAGCATACATGCTAGCATTAGCCACACTAGCCTGTATACATGCTTATTGCACAGCTAGCACATACATGCCAACCTTTCCAAATCCAAAAGAGGTAGGTTTGCGCGTGGCAAATGTGCACGCCCAAACTAGGTAATCAGAAGAAATGGAACCCCAGTAATTACATGTATAAACCATGTATTTAACATATATTGCATCATTTTATGCATTTTTCAGAAAAAGTGGTAGTTTGGTAAACAGTGACATCAACGACATGTTTGGTCTGTAAAATGCCCGAAAAGTAAAAGAATGGGAGATAAATATCCCAAAGTCTCCACATTGTATTATATTTGTAAAGTGCTTCTGGTCCTCTTTCAGTTGAGACAGTAGATGAACGATGTGTCAGGACGTAGAACTCTTTTGTGAACATTGGATAAAGCCAGGTTCATATTCTTGATTCATGTTGTTGACATATTAGAGTCAAAGGTTTGCACAGAGCGAAATATCTTTGTGTTGTGCGATATATCAGAAAATACTGCATTAAAAAAGTAATTTCCTGCATTTTTCTACTGATAAAGTGTGATATAAATAATGTACAGGCTTTCTTGCTGTAGTTCACTAAACAGACATTAACGACATGTTTGTGTTAGGCTTCCCGAGAAGTGACTGGAGATGAGAACCCGCTATGCAAGCACTACACTGAGACTGTGGTAAAGTGTCAAAAAAGGCTTTATTTTGTCCACGACACTGAAAAGGAGTTGACGAAGAGCTCGTAGAGGGAAGACGTGGAGCTGGGCTGACCTGGAGGGGAGGCTGGACATGACAGGCAGAGCGGCTGGAGTATGTGGATCTGGAACAGGAAAAACAAGCAGGATTCGGAAAAATAATTTCCCTTCACAAGGAGCATCAAAAAGTCGCTAGGAAAAACACTTAGGCCTGCGCGATAGTCTACCACTGAAGAATAAACGAAGAACTGGCGAAGTCTGATGATGGGAACCAGGGTTTTAAGCAGGTGCAGGTGAATAGTGGCAATCAGTGAGATGAGCAGCAGCTGAGGAGGTGAGTTGGCGGGAATCAGAATGTAGGTAGCCATGCCCAGCCAGGAAGACAGACACATAGACAAACAGATAAAACAAAAACAGAAGGGGGAAAAGAAGGAGGAAGTACTGCAGATCCTCACAGTTTGGTATTGAAAATGTCAGAAAAAGTGAAAGAATGGGAGGTAAATATCCCCAAATCTCAAAATTGTATTATATTTGTTGTGTGTTGTGGTCCTCTTTCAGTTGAGACACTGTAGGTGAAGGATGCTTCAGGAAAATACCAAATACTGGATGTCTTTCAGTCGCCAATGTGTTTTCGAGACACTGATATTAACGGGGAAACCCTGCAGGACTCAAATGCCTCGTCTCTGTTCCCTTAAACTCATTTGGGAGTGATTACCCATCAGCCCCGGGGGTAACGCTGCCCTTCCTCTGCACGTTGTTTCTCTTTCAGAAACACAGAGGACTGATTGTATGATGCGATCACAGACACGCTGCGGTGTCCGCCAAAAGTCGAGTCCAGTGCCTATGGAGTGTCATTTTTATTTGTTATAATTTGGGAAGATTGCAAATCGGTAGGGAAAGCCAGCTAAGTCGGTAGGCAGTAGAAACATGCCAAAAGCAGTAGACTACCGCCCAAATTGGTAGGGTTGGCAGGTATGCTAGCATTAGCTTTATTTACCTTGTTTACACTTAACGGTCCTATGTGTTAATCTGTGTATCTTACACTTTGAGATCATTACGTGCCTTGTAACTTATTTTTTTATAGTTTCACTCCGTTTGTATGTCAGTAGACTGAAAATAAGTCAATAAAGGATCATGGCTGCTCATTCCCTGGCTCTCAAAAGAGTTTGGCTGGCTGTTTGATCTATGTTCACACCATGCCCGGCCCTCCCATTTGACATTCCTGCCCTCCCCCAATTAACACGTTTTTTTTATTATTTATAAAAAAAAAATGTTTTAACCATAAATAAACTGTGAACTTTTATGCTACGATGTATGTGATGTCAGATAGTAAAAAAAAAAAAAATCACAGGCTACGTCAAATAAATGTATGTGTCTGTTGTGATTTGTGATTTGTCCACATTTAGACCAATCACAGCGTCACAGCGTCACAACGTCACACTCTGCCGCCTATTTGTTTATTGTGCATTCTGTAGACTCCCATTTCTGTTTGAATTACAAAATGAACATCAGACTTAAAAGGTCTAAGGATTTTATTGAAGGTCATATCATTGCATGTTAGTTCACCAGTCCACTAGGTGGCACTGTGACATTGAAGTTGTTGCTGTTCCATAAGCATAGAAGAGGAACTGGGGGCTATGTTGTTATGCTAAGTATGTGATGAACCGGAGTCGCAGTTCGGCGCTACCAGAAACCAATAAACTCCACTATGCTCACCAGAAGCCTCCTGTGAGTTACTACAGATGTATTAAAACGAAATAGCGATGAAAGAACTGCAGCCGATGGTGCTGCTGGCGACCCTGCACCTGCCGTTGCAGCAGCACGCCTTAATGTCACAAGCTTGACCTCGGCAAACCCCGGGGCTGAGTTAGCGAGCCCAAGCCTTGACTCATCAAGGCGGCCGCCACCAACGCTGTCCTCCGAGGCACAGCTCCTTGTGCCCCTACCAGAACACATTTCATGTGAGAGTTTGTGGAGAGAGAGATACGCAAGGAAACAAATAAGGAAATTAGTACTTTGGTGCAGATCAGCTGGCACGGAACCGTTATTACGTTTCAGCTGTCGTTGATATTATAGCTTTTTTAGCTGTCAACCAACTCCCTCTCAGAGGTGACCACAATTCACTCCACAGCATGTCCGAGTCAGGCGGTGGGCTCTTCCTATCGCTGTTTGAGTATACGCTGCAGCACAAAGATGCAGAGTTGGCCAAAATAATGTTCTAGGTTAGCTCGGCTGAGCGAAAGGATGCACCTGCAGTGCATAGGAACATAAACCATGCCCAAGGCGGGCTAAACAGATCATCGTCTCCGTCTCTACTATTTCTCTCCGAGTGCAACGATGAGGAAGCTGCCATCCTTAACCAGTGTGCCTTGCTCGTGGTTTACCAGTGTTTGGGTTCCAAAGATATGATCCTGCGTAGTATAAACTACGCCCGCTCCGGCTCCATTACGCATTACGCAGCCAGAAGGGAGAGCTTCACCACAGAGCAGGAGCTAGAGATGCTAGCTGACGATAGCTATGATCATACCAGATGACTCTTCGTCGGATGATGAAGATCTCCTCCAGCCAGACCTGGATCCGGACAGTAGTGACTCGGATGTTGAACTTCCACCACGGGAAAGGTATGTAATCTCTCTGTTTTTATATATTATGTGGTTGGTGGAACTGCGTCACAGTGCTAGCTTAGCCAAGAAGCTACAGGAATGATTAGGCAAAATGCTAAATAGTGTTACTTGTCTTTTTGGAGTTACATTTTCTAAATGAATGGCCAGTGAATGAATATATATATGTGTTTACTTATTTATTTGGTGTAATATTATTCATTTATTGTCCAATATTATCCTTTTTATATATTACTTTTGTGTTTGGTGGAACTGCATCAGAGTGTTAGCTTAGCCAACAGGAATGATTAGCCAAAATGCTAAATAGTGTTACTTGTCTTTTTGGAGTTACATTTTCTAAATGAATGGCCAGTGAATGAATATACATGTATACATGTGTAATATTATTCATTTATAGTCCAATATTATCCTATAAGTATAAGCCAGTGAATTAATCTAATCTCTTTGTTTTTCCACATTTGTTAGATGGGGTGTGACCCCAGCAGGACAAAGCCACACACCCAGAAGACTTTCAGGGAGCAGCTTGCTGCAGAATTGTTGGAGTTTGCTGAAGGCCCTGCACCTCCACCACCCCCTCCTCCACCTCCACCCCCTCCTCCACCACCCACATGCACGCCCGAGTATTATGGGGAAGATGCCACCAAGGTCAGGAAGAACTGCAGGAGGTGCCTAGATGCTGGACTCAAAAGGGTGAAGACACCTGTGTACTGCAGGAAGTGCCAGGTCCCTCTGTGCTTCACTGTCAAAAGGAACTGTTTCAGGGAGTGGCACGACCTAAATACTGGAACATTCAGGTAGGTATAAAGTTCAGGTAGGTATAACATTTTGCAAGTGTTTATTAAAGAAAAAAAAAACTTGTTTTTATATACCTAGTGTGATTTTATTGTATAGTGTGTTGGTAAAATATTTGTTGTTTTTAAAAACCTACAGTGTGGTTTTATTGTATAGTACGTTGGTAAGATGTTTGTTTTTACATGCCTATAGTGTGTTGGTAAAATGTTTGAAATAAATCTGCCCCAGTTGGAGTCAAATGTTGCCTACAGTATGTTTCCGGTTTTTTTTATTGTGCAAGTACACCTACACACAATGACCTACAGTGTAGTTTTATTGTATAGTGCGTTGGTACAGTTACATACACACACAGCTACACTTACATACCCACACAGCTACACTTACACACCTACACACACACACACACACACACACACACACACACACACACACACACACACACACACACACACACACACACACACACACACACACACACACACACACGTACCCACACACCTACACGTACCCACACAGCTACACTTGCATACCCACGCAGCTACACTTACACATACACACACACACACACACACACACACACACACACACACACACACACACGCCTACACTTACACACACTCACAAAAATATTTTGAACATTTTTTTATTTTGTTAAGAATTTTTTTTTGTTAAGATTTTTATTTTTTATTTGTTTTGGGTGGAATGAATACCTATAGTGATGATTCAATATAATACAATACTTTTTATAGTCTGGTACCTGACAAAGGTCAAATGGCACTGATGGAACCAAATGTGCCCAAAGCTTATTCCGCCTGGACTTTATTTTCATAAACCTCTCTAAAAAGGTCAAATGTCACTTGTTTTGCCTCAATCTTGATACAGGGTACTTATTATATGTTATACTTTGGATTCCTAAAGCTTTTAGGCTACTAACCCATCACTCAAGGTTGGAAGTGAAGTTATAGTCATTTGTTCTGGGAATGTCATTTTCGAGCCTGAAACCTGAAAAACAGGCTCTGGGTTTAACAGGTTAAGAGATCTATGGATACATACATCTCTGTCTCAACACCCAGATGAAACACAACTGTAAGCAGATGTTCTTTTTCGTTATGGATATTTTACAAATCACTCCCCTTTCAAACTATTCTTGTTTTACTGCCATATAGTATTTCATAACTGTTTTTCCTTTATTCTCTTATTTTTTTTATAACTATAATGATCATATGAAGGTGTGCGGCGGAAATAATCTTTTGAATAATTTGTGACCAAACCGTTTGGAACCCACTGAGATAACTTAGACTAAAGTTAACTATCTAAACACTCAGAGAGTCCTTAGCTCACCTGAGCCTCTCAGTCTGAGAGGAGAGGACTCTCCTCCAGCTTGTTGTGGAACAAACAGCTCCGTATGTCCGTTAGTGCAGCTAGCTAACCAGATGCTAACAACACGGTCCCTGCTGCTGGCACGAGTCCCTCTCACACACTAAATGCGCTATTTCCACGCACATGCACGCACACACACACACACACACACACACACACACACACACACACACACACACACACACACACACACACACACACAGACAGACCCGAGCTTGAATGACACAAGCACACTTTTATTTCCATGCAACTCTCTGATTGGTCTGCTCTGTTGCATTCACTGAATACGGGAAATTACAGTTCTGCCGTCCTCTGGAGTGTCATGATGAGTTTCACGTAAAGCACGGTTAATGTATTATATTATTGAGGTAGAATTGTCCGGGGCTACAGAAAAATCATTCGGGGCAGGCCAAAATATTATTTTACCAACAATGTGGAATTTATTGGCTACATATTACACAGATTATGCACAGCGGGAGCAGCAATAACCGTCAAATAATAATTCAGACAGGGGAGCTCCGCACCCCCTGCCTGCCGCTAGGGGGTGCTGCAGCGCCCTCAGCACCCCCCTTCCCGCGCCCATGCTGTTCAACACTTCATTCCGCTTCACTCTTTAACTAAACAACCGCGGATGTCTTGAAAGACTCTTTAGCTAAAGATTGTGAAGGTATCCGCGTTCTTGTGACACGTAAATACTACGCTTCCTATGTGTTGGTGTGGACTGCGTTCACACCAGCAATGAACCGCTCCAGAGTTTTTCAAGTGCTCCGAGACCACCTATTTTAGCGGGCCAGAATCCGGTTGTTTAGTTCACTTAAGAGGTCTCGGACTGTGTTCACACCGACACAAATTAACCGCACCAAGCGGCTAAACGCACCAGGGTTCAATTCAACCGGACTATACAAGGCAGGTGTGAACACACCCTAAAAGGCTGGTGTGAATGCGCCCTTAAATACATTAAAGTATTTTTACAACTTGTATATAGAAATACTCTGTTGTAATTATTGATGCATAAATGTGTTCATCCATTCAATGTGGCATCTGCTATAATGGGGTTATTGTATGATATTACTTAATAATACAATACATTATATAATATATGATAATTAAATTGAAATTTTATATAGACTATATATTATTGAATTACAATTAAGATAATAAGATTAGATATACTTTATTTGATCTAGAATATTGATGTTTTTTCGTTATAGTAGCCTGTGAAAACCATAACAAATAAGTGATTAAATGCTACAGTCTTCAGCAAACACAACTGCAGAGCTGCAAACATTGCAAACAGACTAAGGTTTACAACACCCAGTTGTCGTTGTGTATTTGTGAATGAAGCGCCATCTCATGGTTAAATCCTGAAATTGAACAAATGGGGAAATTTGGCAACGCCCTCTCAGGAAATAGTGGGAGGGCTTTAATCTCCCAGCCACTGGGATCCGCTGGGTTTTTGGTTGGAATCCGCTGGGTGGAGTCCTATCTGGAGTGCTACATCTGTACGTCCTATACGATCATTTCCTGATAACGATGAAGCCATTGCCCAGCCTCTCCCCACCTCTGCTGCTCACCCCCGCTTCATTGTTGATGTGTTTCACCAACAACAACAACAATGGCGGATCACAGGGTTGCTTTCGTGCTCCAGATGCTACTGACCATGCTACAGATGTTAGTGCAACATCTACAGCTCCTCTACCGCAACCATCAGCAACAAGTGGACATGGAGAACTACATGAACTACATGTTGCTAAATCCACCGCGGAGAATAAACAGAAGGGTAACCACGCAACCATACTCGGGAGGTCTTATTCGCTGCTTTTGGTGTATTTTGTGGCCACTTACAGGGCCGGCATATGTACTACAGTGTTTCCAGCGGGTCGAGCGGTCTCGTGCGGACGGACACGTTTCTTGAGCCGATTCCGTGTGGACGGAAGACTTTTTTGATATCAACTAAGGTTAGTTTTAGTTTTCATCTCCGTGTAAACGTGGCCTAATACTGATGCAGAGCGTTTCAGAGCAGCAGCTGCTCAGTGTGTCGGGGACTCCTGCTCAGGTCTCACAGCAGAGAGGACCACCTGCAGAGGGGCAGTCTGCTGGGCCCTGCCGGGGTTCCCTGTGGCAAGGCATTGCTACTGAAAGCGCACATCCATTTAAATGCTGATTAACAGAAGGCAGCTTAGCAGTTCCTATCTTTAATCTCAATCTTTATTTATTTATATAGCACATTTAAAACAACCTTCGGCTGACCAAAGTGCTGTACAGGGCAGGCAGTAACTACAATAGTGAATAACCCAATGGGAGTACGATAATAAAAACAATAATTAAAAACATAATAAAAAGCACAATAACTAGAAACATATAAAAAATAAATAAATAAAAAAACACATACAAATATAAAAATGTAATGCTCAACTAGTATTAGTTGAACCTATGGTTTATATCATCATGCAGTACCAGTGGCGAGCCGTGACTTTTATACCTAGGCCCTCTGACCCCCACCCCTTCCCTCGAGTTATTACGTCACAGCGTATACTTCAGCGGAATATCAAAACAGCGGGACGGGGTGCAAAACGCAACAATGAAAGCGACCCTCTACCACACAAAACAACACCTGTAAATAACCCTATTTGTGTTATTTGAAATTGAAAAGGATATTGCATTGTGTTTGTTACTTTTGTTGCAGTTGTATGTCTTAAGTGTAATTTGGCATGCTTTTATTTTGAAGGCGAGTTAACGCTGTTGACAGGAAGTGTCATAGGAAAAGGATAGTTGTTGCTATGGAAACAAGAAAAGTTTCACAGCGGGTGGAACTTGTCATAAAGTCCGCGATAATAACACCCACCCATTTAGAGGGAAGATATGATTGGTCAATTGTACTGTCATTTGACATTACTCTCTCGTTCAGTTACTATAGCGGGGCCCTCTGTGAATTCATAGCTGGACCGCCTGGACGTCCAACAGCTCCTCTCTTCACAGACTCGCAGAGACGAGCTTCTTTCAGATTCGAAGGATTTATTTCTTCGGAAATGTTATTTTAAATACAATTCAATCGAGTTATTTTGGTAAAACTAATGAAAAATATAACTAAAAAAATATATTAAAAAAAATAAATATTTTTTTAATGTTTTTAAATATTATTTTGTAGAATATCTTAGGCCCTCTCCTAGAGAGCCCTGACGGCTCGCCACTGTGCAGTACCCAGCCCTCATGTTCAAACCTGGTTATTACTCCAGTCTCTGCTCAAAAACAATACCACCGATACAGGCAACACATGAATGCAGATATCATAAACCACCATTGTGTTCATCTTAGGTATACAGTATATGAGTATGCAACCAGCTACTGTTATTGCTAAAATGTATATTAAAAAAATTTGACTAATGGATGCAGCTGTAATACAAAGAATGACCAACCACTCTCCTGTCACATTACAGTCCTAAAATAGTCGCAGAATAAGCATGTATACGACTGTGACGGATTGCCAAACATGTCAGGAAGGTTTTTCAATACTGAAGCTCCTCTGGTCATTCCACTGATCGTGTTAGACCCAGCAGGCACTCCGGACTTATCAAGAAGATATAATAACCAACAGCCCCTGTTGAGACCGGAACATCAATTGGACCCTTACATTGATGATTACATTTCAAAGTGAGCTTTCTTGTTCTCTAAACCACTTTCCCGTCTTTCTTTAACAACTCTTCATGCAATTGGGCAGGACAAAATACAATGTAGAGAAAAGTGAGTGAATTGTCCTGTTCCATCTTACTCGTGTCTGAGCTTCTAGAATCAACCATTGTTCTGTTAGTTTTTAGTGTTTAGTGACTGAAAACCTCACTGTCATCCCCAATTAAAAACTAGATGAAATGATGATTCAGAGCACAATATTCTCTGGCTGGTGCACGAGCAGTTTCCTGGTGATAACGCTGTTACCTTGAAAGTGATCATAGTTTGGCCAAGACATTTGAATTCTGTCACATGTTTCCTGCAAAAGCCCCAAAGCTCTTTAAATGGTCCTCTGTGTTCCTGAGAGTTGGATCAGGTTTAGAGACATGGTCATGGTCACTTCTCCCCCTCCCCCCCTTGTTTTCACTTCTCTTAGTGTTATCGTTTATTGTCTTAGTTTGAGAAAGACAAAGAATATCATGAATCTTTTATTATAGGCCTATCACTTGTTTCTCTTTAAGTTAGCTATACACTGTTTGAACTGGCACACTGCAGGGTGTTACTCTTCATGTGTACCGATAGCCTTCTGGATGAGGGTGAACACAGCGGAGTACATCCTGCACACTGACCTGTAAACTGTAACAGGTCAAACAGACATTATCTCCCCCCATGTGTGCATGGTGGAGCTACATTATTGATAGTTGGTATATTGATAGTTGGTATATTGTGTCCCACCTCCTCTGCAGCTCCAGTGGTGCTGATGGAGGCTGTGGCAGGAGGAGGATACAGTGGCCATGTCTCAATTCAGGGGTTGCATACTTCGAAGGGTGCATTCGTAGACTACTTACGTCACTTCCGCCGAAAGAAGGCTGTCCCAATTTAAAAAAAAGACGAGACTCCTCCGAATGCGGCCCACGAATGCAGCCTACTTTTCCCCAATTTGAAGGATACATCTGATGTACACTCCGCGGCCTACCATATCCCAGGGTGCAATGCGCGCAGGGAAGAGGGAGTTTTTTTCAAATGAAATGGCTTCCGGTCTCCGGAGGAATCACTAATAAATGTGAGTATTGGGTTTTTACTTACTTTAAATTAACTAACGTCACACACGTCAAACCCAAGGGGCATTAAAACGTACATTTGCGTTAAATAATACTGATACATATGTGACGCTAACTAGCTAGCTGGACGTACTGCACTGTTGTTTACACTTATTTTTTATTCAATTCAGAAGTTTACTAAAGTCATACAGAGATCTTGGCTCTGTTCTAGATAAGTTATACTTTATATTACATAAATAGACCAAAGTGAAAACATTTAGACCGGTATAGATCCTTAGGGATTGTTTGTCTGAAATGCTTAGAGTTCCATTTTGCAATAATACTTCTGCAACCCTGTGTTTAATATGATTAATTCAAATTCTGGAGAAATGGATCTGCTGGAGAAGGACCCCTAACCCCAGCGGATCATCAGGACAGAGCTGCATCCACCTGGACCCCCCCGAGGTGCTGGAGAAGGACCCCTAACCCCAGCGGATCATCAGGACAGAGCTGCATCCACCTGGACCCCCCCGAGGTGCTGGAGAAGGACTCCTAACCCCAGCGGATCATCAGGACAGAGCTGCCATCCACCTGGACCACCCCGAGGTGCTGGAGAAGGACCCCTAACCCCAGCGGATCATCAGGACAGAGCTGCCATCCACCTGGACCCCCCGAGGTGCTGGAGAAGGACCCCTAACCCCAGCGGATCATTAGGACAGAGCTGGACCCCCGAGGTGCTGGAGAAGGACTCCTAACCCCAGCGGATCATCAGGACAGAGCTGCATCCACCTGGACCCCCGAGGTGCTGGAGAAGGACCCCTAACCCCAGCGGATCATCAGGACAGAGCTGCATCCACCTGGATCCCCGAGGTGGTGGAGAAGGACTCCTAACCCCAGCGGATCATCAGGACAGAGCTGCCATCCACCTGGACCACCCCGAGGTGCTGGAGAAGGACCCCTAACCCCAGCGGATCATCAGGACAGAGCTGCCATCCACCTGGACCTCCCCGAGGTGCTGGAGAAGGACTCCTAACCCTAACGGATCATCAGGACAGAGCTGCATCCACCTGGACCCCCGATGTGCTGGAGAAGGACCCCTAACCCCAGCGGATCATCAGGACAGAGCTGGACCCCCGAGGTGCTGGAGAAGGACCCCTAACCCCAGCGGATCATCAGGACAGAGCTGCCATCCACCTGGACCCCCGAGGTGCTGGAGAAAGCAAAACGGCGATCAGGAACCTCCTCCACCCAGACCTCTGCTTACTGCCGTCCTACAGACTTGTGTCTTACTTTCAGAATTAGATTGTGTATGTGTCCTTTCTTTAATAGATATCTAACGGTTATAGCTTGAGTCTGTCTGATTCCCCAAACAGCTGCTTCTATACTTGCTGCACATATAATACAAATAAACAACTCCATAAACACACTTCTGCTGATATGTGTGTTGCTGCTGGTGATGTTAAAGTACATGATTGATTTCCTCTGTCTCAATGAAGAAAGTTATAATAAGAGAAGACATGAAGCTGCAGAGAGAGGATGGATATATTCTCACCTCTACTTTGTGATAAAATGAAAATACAATATTAAATTGTAATTGTTAAACACATTGTTTATTTCATTTACTGAGGTCTTAACCATTATTTTCAACATAAGCAGTGGAATAATAGGGTATCTCTAGGTCATTAAACTGTCTTCAGTTTAATTTTATTAATACAAAAAAAAGGTCATAGAAAATGTTTAATTGTGTATTTCAGCAGAGCGGGGGGGGGGGGGCACGGTGCTGCTGGACTGAATTGAGACAAGGCCAGTATGTCCCCTTGCTGGTTTGATCCAAGCAACTGCGCTGTCTGTGTGTGTGATAATTATAATTATAGTTATAATTCACCTGTGCAGGTGACATCTAGTCAAAAAAAAGGACAGGACCGGGCCTTTCGAAACATATAAAAAAACAACAGTGTAAAAAGGTATAATAATTGCGCCATGTAACATCTTTACTGCTTTGGACTCCTAATTTGCACTCTTCTTAGCAAGAAAATCTATAGAATACTATAGAATTCTATATAGAAAATGTCTGTAGAATACTACAGGATTTTTGCAGACATACTATAGAAATTGCCTACGTGTTTTACTATAGATTCTGGGAAATAATCTATAGAATACTATAGTATAGAAAATATATACTGTGTAGATTTTTTTGTAGAAAATAATCTATAGACTACTATAGAAAACCCCATGGATGCTTTCTATAGAACTGTTCTGTAGAATACCATTCTGTAGAATTTGTGACCTATATTCTATAGAATCTGTGGACATTTCTATAGAACTTCTTTGAAGAATACTATAGAATGTTTGCAGATATTCTATAGAATTTACCTATGGATTTTACTATAGATTCTGCAAAATTATCTATAGAAAAATCTATTGATGTTTCTATAGAATTTCTGTAGAATATACTGCAGGATATTGGCAAATATTCTATATAATTCACCTATGAATTTTACTATAGATTCCACCAAATAATTTATAGAATCCTATAGAAAATTGCTATTGTTTTCTATAAAATTGTTCTGCAGAATTTATAACATTAATTTACGGGAATTGTCCTTAAAGGTTTTACAGAATTGTACAGATGTATCTGCTCTTTTTACAGTCAATACTATTTAATAAAAGTACAGCACTAAAACTTCTACGGGCAAAAAACCCGTAAAAAAAAACGGTCAAATGACTGGCAGCAGGCTGCCAAACGAAAACCATAAAATTAAAGTAAAAATACTTTAACTGAAATAAAGTGCAAAAGCAATTAGTATACAGAAATTGTCCTTAAAGATTTTAGAGGAAACTTTCCTCTCTTTTCAAAATCCATTGTCTTAAAATGTTACATTAAAATACCTTAAATAAAGTTCTGATGAGAAAAACAGTTTTTTACATTTTCTTTTATTAGATTTGTATGATCAAACACTAAAATAAATACAGAAACTAAAGTTCTACAGGGAGAATACTGTTATTTTACAGCTTTCTAACATTTTCCAATCAAACAGGTTCAACAAAATGACATCACAAAATGTTCTGTAGGAAACAATTACTCTGAAAACTTAAAATATAAAAATATTTGTAGAATTATAGTACAACTAATGAATACATCATACTTATAAACAGTAGAAACAAAAAGTAAGTTGAATTTTTTAAGATTACTTTGAAACATTCTCAACTGAAAATAACAGAAATTGCAAAATAGCGACATATGTTCACATTGTCAATTTGAAGGAGCAGTGTGCAGGATTTAGTACGTCTAACAATGGAGGTTCCAACCAATGGATAACTTGTTCACTCACCCTCCTATCCCAAGACTGTAGGATAATGTATATTGGCTGCAAAAAACTTGAGGCCCAATCATGTTTCCTCTGTCCATTCTGTGCTACTGTAGACGTGGCAGTGCAACCTAGAGGACAAACAGATCAGAATTAGAAACGGGTTTATTGCCAGGTATGTTCACACGTATGAGGAGGTGTCATACATACAAATAAAAAAATGTAAAAACTACACAGATAGCGAACTATATTAAGAAATAGAATGCAATAAATTATAGAATATAAAATATGGGCAGTAAGCAATATTTAAACATTGCATTATTTACCATCCTGTGCTCTCCATGCAGAGTCTGCGTTGTGGCTGAGGTAAAGTGTCAGTGGGGGGGGCGGGCCTTGTTGAGGTGCCGAGAGGTTCTGGTCCTGATGGAGAGAGGTTCTGGTCCTGATGGAGAGAGGTTCTGGTCCTGATGGAGAGAGGTGTTGGTCCTGATGGAGAGAGGTTCTGGTCCTGATGGAGAGAGGTTCTGGTCCTGATGGAGAGGTTCTGGTCCTGATGGAGAGAGGTTCTGGTCCTGATGGAGAGAGGTTTTGGTCCTGATGGAGAGAGGTTCTGGTCCTGATGGTGCGCAGCCTCCAGCCAGAGGGTTGTGTTGAAGGCAGAGCTGAAGTCCACAAACAGGATCCTGGCATAGGTTCCTGCTGTGTCCAGGTGCTGGAGGAGGAAGTGAAGTGATAACTATTAGTAAACCATAATGATGGATATTATTATCAGGGCATTGATTATTTCATAAGTTTAGAAGGGGGGAACATAGTCTAACAACAGTTAACTTTTGTTAATTTTACCTCGAGCCAAACTTGTGAGACTTGTTTCTGAAATCCCTTTCTCTTAAAGTGAATAAATAAAAAATAAAACAATGGAGGTGACCCTAAAACTAACCACTGGATTGCTTGTCTAACATGACCTAGTCCATAAGTGAGGTAAGGGTGGGAACAATCAAACGCACCCTTCCAGGCACTGCGTGTACGAAGTACAACTGGGATTTCGAAGAGGAAGATATGTTTGGTCAATTCTTAATAAAAGAGAAAAACCAACAAATTGAGCACTTGAGTTTTCATTAGCAGCGCCTAGCTACAGCTGCAGAGCTTCGGTCAATACCACTAACAGTCTATTTCCTTAAAATGGTACATATCGATGAATCTATATTTTCATCTTCAGGTGATTGAATCTGCATAATGTCCCTGTACAATAAGATTCGAGCATTTTGTAATCCTGTGAGGAAACCCAAGACCAGTAAATATTGATTGATTAAACAACACTAAATAAAATTGTAGGGTTTTCTTCAAACTCAGACTCTCTGCTGCGGCTGTACCTCAAAGACAAAACAATTGTCTTATGATCTTTGTTGAACAAGGTCTGATTTTCCTGTACATGTACAATGTGGGGTATTTTTAAATACTTTACTAAACCACATTCAATACTATGTTAGACACAAGTTAGTTATTACTCACATATCAAAGTATTTTCATCTGCAAGATGGAAGAATAGCTGGGTGCTGCCTGGAGAGACTGATGAGAGGGACACAGGCTGGCGTCAGCAGCTTTCCACACAAAGCCATCACATCTTCTCTTCCATAGTCCTCGCTGTCCTCTGGTGCTCTGTCAAAAGAGTGAACATCACAGCCGTCATGTTAACCCTTTGTTACACAACATACAACCAACATGTGTCAAAAGTGACCCAAATTAGTTTTAATTGTAAATATCTTTGCAATAAATTACTTTAACCATTCAGGATTCCAGGTATTCATCAATTAACCTGTTTTGGATCAACACCAATTTGTATTTTTCCCTTTCTTACTTTTTGAATAAAAATCATGTTTGTATCACTACACTTCTAAAGGCACATCATGGGTCAAACATTACCCGTATTATTTTTGCTATGTTATTTCATGCATGGCTGAGTGTTTCTTTACTATACATTTCAAAAATAATAAATGTTAGCAGTGATTTGGACCAAGCATGTATGATGTATTAATACAAAAAGTATTTTAGTTCACACAGTGTGACATTAGCTAGTCATGTTAGCTTGTAATATATAGAGCAGAGCTAACTAGCAAGTTAGCCAAATGTTAGCGGTTAGCTGTTTATGCTAGCTGTTACTGAACATTAACAAACTAGATTCCGCTGTAAGAAAGCTGTGAAACTTTACATTAAACTTGGCGACAACATTGTGACACCCCGATGCATGTTTATGTGTAATTTTCCCGTGTTGGAGACGAGAGGGTGGCGCGGCATCACTGCAATAAGCTGTAAGCTAACGTTAGCAGCCACCTAAGCCAGGTTTCCCGGGCGCAACATCTTGCAAGAAACAGCATCTCAGGGCTTCTTAACATTTAACAACCTATTAATGATGAATACGAACTTAACGGGAAGAAACTCAGCTAACTAGAAGAAGAAACGTAACCTTAAATAAAAAATAAAACATTCACAAACTAAGGATTATCTAAATACATATTTAACTCCATTACATTTTATGTTTTTTTTATTTGACGCTATTTTTACAGTTTTATGATTACCTTAAAATTACAAAGAAAATCTTAAAGTCTTATAATAGTAATACACTTTTATATTACGAGTTACATATTTAATTACAGATAATACTTTTTATTTTACGTACATCTGCATTTATTTTCTGAAAGTGCAAAAATACTGTAAATATTATATAGTAAATTTACTGTAAAAAAAAAGGAAATAAACGTTATTTGTGGTTATTGTCAAAATACTGAAAATAATGTTTTGGGTTGTTAATTTATAGTTAAAGGTGGTGGGGTAGGTAAGTTTGAGAAACCGGCTCGAGATCGCTAGAATTTGAAAATACACAACCGGAGAAAATCTGCCAGTTCCTTATAGAGCCCCTCCTCCAACACACACGAACGCGCACATGACCAATGAGGGCACGAGATAAGTCTGTGCCCCGATGGAAGGCAAACGGATTGGTTGTACTTTTTACAGTATTACGGCTTCTACAGATGAAATTTTTTTATGGATTTTTTGTCAAAGCACTTCAGATATTCATTGCTATCGGGATGTTAAGAGCATTCCATGGAATATAACAAAAAGTGTATCTCGAGCCGGTTTCTGAAACTTACCTTCCCCACCTTTAATATCTGCCATTTTACAGGATTTTGCAAGTTATTTAAAAAAACATGAAAATTACTATAAACATTTACAGTTATTTCCTGTAAAATTACGATCTTTTTTTACAGTGTATAATAGACTGCAAAACAGAGTAGAGTACTGCAGACTCCAATGAGTTGTTTATAACAGACTCACACTAACAATATATATTGTTATATGTCACTTAGCTTTAATCTCCAGTTGTAACAGATAATTAGTTACATAACATAAGTGATCAATGTATACATACAGATGCAGTCACAGAACTTCTGGAGCATTTACATCAGAATACAAGGACAGTGACATTCATTCAGTTTAGAGTTCCATTCCAATATGTTGTATGGTGGTATATGGTTATGTATAGGTTACATATTTTAATTGGGCACATAATCCAGTATACAGTTGTAAAGATTTCAAAGGGACCCATACAGCTTTTGCAAAGCAGCTCAGTTCCACAAAATGATGTAGATTACTATGATTTTCTCTATTCCAATTTAAAGACAAGTTTTATAGAATTCTATAGAATTCTATAGAATTTAGTATAGGTTGCATCAGAGAGAAAATGTCATGCATGTTTTCTTTGAATGCTATAGATTTCTACACATTTCTATAGATTTCTATAGATTTCTACAGATATGTCATGAGTCGGTTCTGTCCTATAGAATTCTTTAGATTGTTATAGTTTTAATTATAGAAGTTTATAGAAAAGTACACATTTATAGTATTCTACAGAATGATCTAGAGATTTATATAGTATTCTATAGAATTCTTTAGCATGGCTTACATATATGACTATGTTCTATAATATGCTATAGATTTCTACAAGATTCTATAGGATTCTATAGGATGTTATAGATTTTTTTGCTAAGGGAATGTCCTCATAGACCATGTGCACCTGCAAGATCTTGGTGAGCAGGATTGGAAGATGATGGATTCATAGAAAGTGTGTTTTTGTAACTCTGGACACATCTGGTGAACCATAACATATTAAGAGATCCTCTTCTCGGGAATATCTTAATATATTTTGGCATGTGCGACCAGACAAGACACCCTACGCACTATTCCAGTTCACTTCTGTTGAATGTGTCCATATCTGTTTTTACTGTGCAGAGTGTTGACGAAGCGTCCGAGGCTCCATTCCTCGTGTGATTGATGTGGATTAAAGCAGTGAAGCTAAACAGCTGGAAGGAGGAACACTAGAGACCAGCTGCAGTGACGAGAGCAGAACTGTGTCTGCTGACGGCAGCTCCTCACTTACCCTCTCTAACTCAGCTCTACATTCACCAACATCTGCAGCATCTGACGTTTGGATGTGTTGGAGCCACGCATTTTTAAGTAAACATAAACACAAGTTATCATTCTGAATCTTGAAGTGGCTCTGCAACAAAGACATGAACATATACATGCTGTGTTTTAACAAAAAAAGTGAAATAATGGAATAGTGCAATAAGAGTCTAAATGCAAGTGATTGAATATAATATATTAGATAAATAATTTCTAAATTGCAGCCAGATGAAAGCAAGATCCTCTCTATGGAGCACCTGTAGAAGGTCAGGGTCCTCTCTATGGAGCACCTGAAGGTCAGGATCCTCTCTATGGAGCACCTGTAGAAGGTCAGGATGCTCTCTATGGAGCACCTGTAGAAGGTCAGGGTCCTCTCTATGGAGCACCTGTAGAAGGTCAGGGTCCTCTCTATGGAGCACCTGAAGGTCAGGATGCTCTCTATGGTGCACCTGTAGAAGGTCAGGATCCTCTCTATGGAGCACCTGTAGAAGGTCAGGGTCCTCTCTATGGAGCACCTGTAGAAGGTCAGGATGCTCTCTATGGAGCACCTGTAGAAGGTCAGGATCCTCTCTATGGAGCACCTGAAGGTCAGGATGCTCTCTATGGAGCACCTGTAGAAGGATCCTCTCTATGGAGCACCTGTAGAAGGTCAGGATGCTCTCTATGGAGCACCTGAAGGTCTGGATCCTCTCTATGGAGCACCTGAAGGTCAGGATGCTCTCTATGGAGCACCTGTAGAAGGTCAGGGTCCTCTCTATGGAGCACCTGAAGGTCAGGATGCTCTCTATGGTGCACCTGTAGAAGGTCAGGATCCTCTCTATGGAGCACCTGTAGAAGGATCCTCTCTATGGAGCACCTGTAGAAGGTCAGGATGCTCTCTATGGAGCACCTGAAGGTCAGGATCCTCTCTATGGAGCACCTGAAGGTCAGGATGCTCTCTATGGAGCACCTGTAGAAGGTCAGGATCCTATCTAGGGTGCACCTGTAGAAGGTCAGGATCCTCTCTGTGGTCACCTGTAGAAGGTCAGGATCCTCTCTATGGAGCACCTGAAGAAGGTCAGGGTCCTCTCTAGGGTGCACCTGTAGAAGGTCAGGATCCTCTCTATGGAGCACCTGAAGGTCAGGATCCTCTCTATGGAGCACCTGTAGAAGGTCAGGATCCTCTCTATGGAGCACCTGTAGAAGGTCAGGATCCTCTCTATGGAGCACCTGTAGAAGGTCAGGATCCTCTCTATGGAGCACCTGAAGGTCAGGATCCTCTCTATGGAGCACCTGTAGAAGGTCAGGATCCTCTCTGTGGAGCACCTGTAGAAGGTCAGGATCCTCTCTATGGAGCACCTGTAGAAGGTCAGGATCCTCTCTATGGTGCACCTGTAGAAGGTCAGGATCCTCTCTATGGAGCACCTGTAGAAGGTCAGGATGCTCTCTATGGAGCACCTGTAGAAGGTCAGGATGCTCTCTATGGAGCACCTGTAGAAGGTCAGGATGCTCTCTATGGAGCACCTGTAGAAGGTCAGAGTATCCTGGAGTCCATGTTGAACATCTTCAACCTGCGGAGGAAGAAGAGCTGCTGTCGAGCTTTTTTGGTGATGGTGGTGGTGTGAAGAGTCCATGTCAGGTCCTCAGTGATGAGTCCATGTCAGGTCCTCAGTGATGAGTCCATGTCAGGTCCTCAGTGATGAAGAGTCCATGTCAGGTCCTCAGTGATGTGGACACCGAGGAACCTGAAGCCGTTCATCGCATGATTGTCCGCATGTTTTTTATGAATTCTAAATGTATTTAAAAAGGTTTTCAATACTTTTATCACCTCCGGGTTGCACTGCACTGCATCGAGTCTCAATACTTTATTGTTCTCACATCAAGAGGTCCACTAGCATCCCTTCAACTGTCCTGAAACTCTCAACGCTTACCAAGAGTGCAGACATGAGGACACGTTACAGACATGGCTGTCTCCACAGCGCTGCTTGAGGTACAAAGGGAGAGTCAAATCACACCACTAACCATGAATGGTAACTGATATGGCGGTCGTTTACGGGGGGCTCTCTGCATCAGCTGTGTAATGTTTTAAGACGAGACGTCCGCCTGTGGTCATTATGTTCACACCGACAGTACATTCATATACGTTGGGTTTGAGAAGCGTCTGGCGGGGTTCTGAAGCTGAAACGGTTCCTCATTAGTTTGAGGCTTGTTTCTGCTCCCAATCTGCAACGCTACTGCTCCATCGCTTCCTGATTCCCCAAACTAGGGCGCAGAACGAGTTCTAACCACAGAACATGCGAGCGTTAATCATCTGTCAAACAAGTGGAGTTTAAATGAATTTGCGTTAATGTGTTATTATAGCTATGGTGAAACTCACAGCCCAAACAAGACATCCTGTCACAAAGCGACGAGGCCTGATGGATCTGGCTTACTGTCACGTGACCTGAGCTCCGTGCTGCCACTCACTAAAGCTTCCTTTATGCTCTCTTCTTTCACTCGTTTCTCTAACAGCTACTCAAATGCTAAATCAAGTGTGTTTTTTACAATACTTTGTGCCTATTATTGACTGATATGTGTCTAGCTAAACAGAATTGCTTCTGTTTTCCATTGTCTTTAAATATGTGACTGTAAATGGTGTCGTAGGCCACAGTGTGCATGGTAATGCAGTTTCATCCCACTACTAACACATTCACAGCCTTTGAGTCGCCTGCCTGGGATGGCAATCGCAGGATCCTGATGGCGAAACAACATCTAAACAAAACGGCACATTCAACATCATCGAATGGTGAGGCCCCCTTTTTCCATAAAGGAGTTGATCCTTCCCTAAATGAAAAGGATGTAGTGGATGGACTGTTTGTCAGACAACAGATGACATAGAAGTGAAGAGAAAACATATTAAAACGGTTCTTTTAAAAGGAGACATTACACCACACTGTCATGATTTTAGTTTTGTCTGTCTAGTCATGGTTTTATTTTGAAATGCTGTTCTCCCCGTGTCTGGTCTTCCTTCCTGTGTTTGCCCCCCTGTGTCTGATTGGCTGATTGTGTTCACCTGTTGCCCTTGTGTTTCTCCTCCCCTGCCCCCCTGTGTCTGATTAGCTGATTGTGTTCACCTGTTGCCCCTGTGGTTCTCCTCCCCTGCCCAGCTGTGTATTTAGTCTTGTCTTCCCCTGTGCTCCGTGTCGGATCGTCGTCTTTCCTTTCCTTGTTACCTGCGTGCTCCCGTCTGTAAGTGTGTCCTGCTTCATGTGCTCTCCATTTCGTTAGTGTTATTTGTGTCATATTTTTTCTGTCATCGGCTTTTAAAATAAAGCTCGCCTTTTGTTCCTTGACCTTTCTTTTTTTTTAAACTGCATTTCAGTCCTGATAATCCCCATTCCTGACACAAACTCTTTCCCTACCCGCATTCTTTCATGTTGCCTGTCTTTCACAATGTGCAGCAGTAAAGGTTAGTATAGCCTTTGCTTGTTTATTTGAAACATCTGACCCTTGAACTTTCTCCAGTGCTCTACCTGCCATAAGTCACAGCCGCTGGGTGTCTGCTCTCAGCGCTCTAGACTAAACCACACTGGTCATAAAATAGGTAAAAATAACAAAAACATGTTGGGCCTGAAATGAAAAGGCTCATAACCCCAAATCCTATTATAAATCCAATAATCTTCATGTCTAGTGGGTTGCTGATTTAATTTTTTTATTTATATGTCATTGGTGTGTGTTTCAGCTAATTCCTTAAGTTAACTTTTAAGTTTGCACAGCACTATAACACTGTTATCGTTTATACATAAATCCTGTAGATAGGGGATGATTTCTGGATAGCTCTTGTAAAGTGCGGCTCTGTGTTTACAGGCGGCCGTGGAGCCTGCAGTCTTTTACTGCGCTGTCTTGTCTGTCACTTGACAGTTGACTGCCGTACAGCTCCCCCCCGCTTCGCAAACAATCCTGTTAGATTTTCCATTTGAACAATCCTAGGGGTCACCAGTGTGTCTGACTGCTCGCTGAAGCCAGATGGGGTTTTCCTATAAACAAGTGTACAAGCAGTATTTAAACAGACTGTGGCACCTGACGCCATAACACTCATGACACTCTGTTTAGTGGCCTAAGTTGCAATAAGTCACTTTGGAGAATTAAGTAAATATTTTCATTATGGCCATGCCATTGTTTATTATAGAATGGCAAAAGTTCTAAATCTTGCCAAATCCTCTGTTAAAAAAATCATTTAATAACAACTTGTCTAAAGTGAAGCATGAACATGGAGCTGATTTCTTTTTCATTCCTATCATGTCTTTTCAGTTTCAAACAAATCCAGAAACACCACCTGTTTAAAGAGCAGTGTGGGGAAGGCCCAGGTCGAGCGGGGCATTAAAGCTGCAGGCAGAGGTATGAAGCATACCTCTGGCCTGCTGAGGGAGGTCTCATCCAACACAGCGGTCACCTCCACACATACAGGCTCACGTGTTCTGTCTGCTGGATTACAGCTGCATGAGACAATTCTCCGATTAACAATGCAGCCCTCCATCTTGTCAATGTTAAGATTGCAAAACTCACCACAGAAAATACAATGCTTTTGAAAATGGAAAGGTTCATCTGAGTAACTTTTGAATCAGTTTCTCCAGCCCTCTGACGTTTCTGCCGTTCACAGTGATTTAATGTGAATGTGTTGTTATGTCCAATGTTTCTTGAAGCTCAGTGTTTTCCATCACCATATATCTTGCTACACTGGATACTGTTTGCTAATCGGACTGCTGGCAGTTAAACCTCCAACTGAGGTAGCACTCATCGGGCACTGCATCCATAACCATGTAAACCCTGTAAAGGAAATATATAATAAACAAAAAGGTTAACCCTCCCGTTGTGTTCGGGTCAAATCTGACCGATTTACTACTTTCATCAATCATAACTTTTTTGTTTTACAATAATTGCATTAGGCTTCATGATATCCTTCACAGGAGACATTTGAACATATATAATTGCACACGCAAGACATGTTCAGTGTCTATTCTTTGTATATTTACTGCAGTTGTTCATGTCTGATACAATATGTACAGTTTGAAAGGGTGTTAAATGCAATGTGGTGATGATTAATGGTTGTTGTGTTAATGTAATAGCAGCTAAAACAGGACCGGTCACATGTGATGCTTCATCAAGACGTGGATGGATGATCCAAACAGTTGCATTCACCAGTGTGTTTTTGTCTTGACTAGCCAACTCAAATAGCTAGGAATAAAACAGGAACTGCACCATAGGGGTACCAATACAATCTGGAGGCAGAATATGTATGACACCAACATCTTGCACTTATGGTTTGATGACATAATCACAGGGTATATTACGCTTTAGATGGAATGGTGACAACATGTGTTGGACGTGACATGAAAAGCATATTAAAAAAAACATTTTAAATCCATTGTTCTGGATCTCAAAAGCTGTTTTGCTGGCTTGGCATAAAAGGGGTAATATGCATTCATTTGGAACACATGACCTCCTTTATGAATACACATTGGAGAAAGTGCATTTAATTTGAGAAGTTTGCATGAAATCTCATAAATCCTTATTTTTCAGGGATTTGGGAATGTTGGGCATAAAGGGGTTAATATCCACAAATGCTCAAGGGATATCACCGGGCACCCTCTTGGATTGTGAAGAGGTACCCCTAAGCTACAAGAAACAGCAGAGAATTATTTTTTTAAAGATGAAACAAGGTTCAACCCCATGGCTCCCGGACTAATGTCCATATACCTTTTTATATCTGCTCTCTGATCTCTCCACGAATTGAAAGTACGTATTGCCTGAGATCTCATGATGTTGGTTTATTAAATGTGCCAAGTGCTAGGACTGTCTTAGGGAAGAACGCTTTTAGTTGAGCAGCTCCACTAAATTGGAACAGTCTGCAAAGCTGTTTGAAACTGAGCACTTTGGTTCCCCTGCATCACTCTGGAACTCGGCTGGGTGATACTCATGGTACCTGTCACTGTGAGTAGAGTTTGTAAACTGTACATTATGTTGTATGTCGTCCTTATTGTTGTTCTGTTGTTTTTATGTTACATGTGTAACTATTGTCCTGCAGGTCACCCTGAAGAAGAGATCTTTTGATCTCAAGGGGCTTCACCTGGTTCAATAAAGGCTACAAACAAACAATTTGTGCATATGACAATAAAGCCTTGAATCTTGAAATCTTGAATTTGAAAAATATAAGCTGACATACATTTAAAAAGTGTCCCAAGTGTGAGTGTTTATTTGGAAATTAATTCTGACGGTTCTGCCCCACCCTTCGCCACAATGATCATTTGAACAAGTGGTAAGGTAAAAAGGCAAAACCAATAAGCATTGCAGTTCAGACTGGTTCCGGAAAGAAAAACAACTGCCATTGCGGACGATTTCAACTTTTCACTTTTTTCTTTCTTTCCACTTTATAGGCTTCAACACTTGTTAAAAAAGATAAGTCTATAATCTATAACATGGCATCTTGACGTGTGACATCACACAAGCAAGTTCTGTGAGCAGTAACTTAAAAAGTGCCAGGTGATAAAGATTAGCATCCCACAATGCAGAGAATATAGTCGTAAACATCGCGAGGCGAGCGTCTACCTCTGGAGCAGCTCAAAGGGAGGAGGGCAGATAATAACACAAGCATTTGGCCCGGCTGGAGCAATCAATAAGCCGACGACTGCTATCAGCTCATCTGGATGGAGCTCCAAGTGCCACGTGCCTCGGCTCTTATTGTGTTGACACAGAGATACAGGCCACCATTCAGTCCACCTCAGATAGCATCACACTATAAGCTGGATCTTTTGAAGGTGGCCTTGTTTTCCTCCTTCTTTCATCCACAGGTTTCCCTTCAAGCCTTTCACTAAATGTGCTTTTTTTTGTAAATCTTGTCGTAAAACAAGCAGATTCACTGATAACTTATCATAGTATGAGCTAATATGAAACATAGTCATCCTCTCTTTGTTTTTGAGGCAGTGTTTTCCTCTGCCTATCTCCACCTATTCCTGTGGGGGTTGTCACTGTGGTATAAATTGCCAGAGAAGGCCCTATCTGTGTCTGGGTGGGCTTTTAAGCCAGGCCCATCAGTTAAGGCTTCATTAAAGTGGTTCCTCCTGATGCTCCACGAAGGAGTCCCATTCCCCTAGTCTTTTAACACACTATGGTTTACTGTACTGTAACAGTTGTCCACTTTCTGAGGTAAATGTTTGTTATCTTTTGCCCTGGCTTTATGTACAGTAAAGAGTTTATGTTCCTTCAGCCACTCTACATGTAATCTTTGTGTCAAGATATAGTTTGAGTAGATGCAGTGTCTTCAATATTGTTTCTTAGAAGAGGCCACTGGAATCTCAACTATCAGGGCATCCTTTTGTGAGCTTTTACAACATGCCACATAAAAGAGTAAGTTCCTGATAACCAAGGGCTTTTAGGCGGTAACACATGCCGGCTTTGGCTGCAAACAGCTAGTTGTTTCTAAATGTGCTCAGCTTTTTGGACATGTGGCAGCAGCCGCAGAGGGGAGGATAAGTCAGGTGAATGTATTTGTTTAAAGTTAGTTTGATTACACAATTCACAATTCCGACAATGCCACCTAGGGAGTTTCACCCAAGGAAATATTACAGGTTTTCAGTTAGATGCACACAGGTTCGAATACTAATGGAGCAGGAGACGTGTTCTCAATGTATCAAAAATATATGATTTTATTTAGCACGAGTCAATTATTAAAATGAAGTTTAAAACAGTCACACAGGGCTATAACACAAATGGGGAAATAAATTAGGGGCTGAGGCTTACCAGTTGGGGGATAGGGTCGACGAGTGAGTGGAAGGATCCCCAAACAAACCAAACTTAAATCACCCCAGTCATACGTAAAGGAAATCAAATCCCGGGGGAGCACATCACCACCAGAGACCACCACCTTGGACACAACACAATATCAAATATGTTCTCATAAACAAAAGATGATAACAACTTGTAAAAACTCTTAAAATAAAACAAATCACAAGAGAGAAAAGGTTCAGTCAAACCAAATAAACAATTAACTAGAAAAAGTCAAAGTCAACTTTATTGTCAATCTTCCAGTTTGTGTGCACAGACAGAAAGATCGAAATACCGTTTCCCACAATCCCGAATATAAAAACAAATGTATATAATAATATGTGTGAACATATGTATATATATATACACAGAATCAAAGACACATTTGTACATGTGCACACATTAAGACTTAAATAGAAACACAACAATCAATATATACGAAATAACAGTCACTTAATATTTGAGAATGTACATTAGGCAAGGCAAGGCAAGTTTATTCATACAGCACACGGCAACCCAAAGTACTTCATAAAATAAAATAAAAGACATTTAAGAATAAATGTGGAAGCACATTATAAAAAGGCATTTAAAAACAGGCATTTTAAAAAGCAAAGATAATAAAATAAACACAACAGGTATAAAATACATGGATAAAAGCCAAACTGCAGTTTGAATTTGAACTACTCATCCAAATGCAGCGTCAATCTCGATTTAAAACTATTAGCAGTTGCAGCTGACCTGCAGGATTCAGGGAGTTTGTTCCAGATGGTTGGGGCATCAAAACTAAATGCTGCTTCTCCATGTTTAGTTCTGACTTTTGTAACAGAGAGCAGACCCGTCCCAGAAGACCTGAGACTCCTGGATGGATCATACTTTTTCAGGAGATCGTTAATATAATTTGGTCCTAAACCATTTAGTGCTTTAAAAACCAGCAATAATACTTTAAAATCAATTCTTTGGCCGACTGGAAGCCAGTGTAAAGACTTCAGAACTGGACTGATGTGATCCACTATTTTAGTGTTAGTGAGGACACGAGCAGCAGTGTTCTGAATCAGCTGCAGCTTACTGATAGATTTTTTTGTGAGACCTGTGAATACACCATTACAGTAGTCCAGTCTACTGAAAATAAAAGCATGGACACGTTTTTCTAAATCCTGTTGTGACATTAGTCTTTTAATCCTAGATATATTCAATATGCAGACCTAATGACTGTTGTAATGTGGCTGTTGAGATTCAGGTCTGAGTCCATCACTACACCCAGATTTCTAGCTTTATTCGTTGTTTTGAAGTCTGCCGACTGAAGGTCTGCGATGATTTTTAATCGTTCCTCCTTTGCTCCAAAAACAATAATCTCAGTTTTCTGTTTGTTCAATTGGAGAAAGTTCTGAGTCATCCAGTCATTGATTTGCTCAATGCACTTACTCAATGTTGTAATCGTAGAATAGTCTCCTGGTGACATGACTCGTTTTTATAAATCTGGGTGTCATCTGCATAGATATGATAGCTTAGGTTGTTGTTTTTCACAATTTCGGCCAGTGGTATCATACAAAGCAGAGGTCCTAAGATGGAGCCTTGAGGAACCCCGCATGTCATATTTGTCAACGCTGATGTGTAGTTGCCTCTAGAGATAACGTTTTTTCTGAACTTTAAGTAGGAATCAAACCAATTTAGGACTGTTGCCGAAAGTCCCACCCAGTTTTCTAGTCGGTCTAGCAATATAGATGTACAATGAAAGAAGAAAAGCTTCCCCCTTTTAAAAGGAGCCATCAAAACAAAAACAACACAACAAATAAATGCAGCATACATACTTATGTAGGAATAAGGAATAAAGTGCAGTAATTATTTCCAGGGGTATACAAAATAAAATGCAATAAATAATAATAGTAGGTATGCATTTATAATAATAATAATGATAAATATTATTATATTATTGCACATGGAGGATGATTAAGGGGTATGAGTGTCAGGAGTTTAGTGCAATGATGCCTGTTTTTGGATTGTATACACCTCCGGCAGGCGCTACAGCAGGTCGAACAGGTGAAAGCTGGGGTGTGAACTGTCCTTGACAATGTTTTTGGCTTTACTGAGGCAGCAGGAGGTGTAAATGTCCATCAGGGAGGGGAGAGGGCAGCCGATGATCCTCTGTTCTGCTTTTACGACTCTCTGAAGCCTCATCCTGTCGGCCTCAGTGCAGCTGGCGTACCATACTGTGATGCAGTATGTCAATAGGCTCTCGATGGTAGAGCGGTAGAAGGTCACCAACAGCTTAGTGGCTAAGTTGTTCTTCACCCTCAGGAAGTGCAGACGTTGTTGGGCCTTCTTGATGACAGCTGTGGTGTTGTCCATCCATGAAAGGTTGTTGGTGATGAGTACGCCGAGGAACTTGAAGGTGTGGACCCTCTCCACACACTCACCGTTAATGTAGAGGGGAGCGAGGTCGATAGTATTACTCCTGAAGTCGACGATGATCTCTTTGGTTTTTGTGTGTTTCAGTGCCAGGTTGTTCACTGAACACCACACTGAGAGCTTCAGTACCTCACTCCTGTAGGCCGACTCGTCTCCTCCTGAGATAAGCCCCACCACAGTGGTGTCGTCAGCAAACTTGACAATGATGTTCTCTGGGTGGGATGGACTGCAGTCGTGGGTGTAGAGCGAGTAGAGGAGAGGGCTCAGCACACAGCCCTGAGGAGAGCCAGTGCTGAGAGTGCGGGTGGAGGAGTGACGGGGGCCAAGTCTCACACGCTGGGGGCGGTTAGTGAGGAAATCTTTGATCCAGGAACAGGTGGGTGGGGGAAGGCCTAGGTTTGACAGTTTGCAAACTAGAATGTCCGGGAAGATTGTGTTGAACGCTGAGCTGTAGTCAATAAAGAGCAATCTGACGTAGCTCCCACGATGCTCCAGGTGTCTCACGGCAGAGTAGAGAGCTATGGCTATGGCGTCTTCAGTGGATCTATTTGCTCTGTGCAAACTGGCGTGGGTCGAAGGTGGGGGGAAGGCAGGCCTTTGTGTGATGTAACACCAGCCTCTCAAAACACTTCATGATTACAGGTGTGAGTGCAATGGGGTGGTAGTCATTAAGGCTGTCTGTGGTTGCTTTCTTTGGAACAGGTATGATAGTGGCAGTTTTAAGGCAAGGTGGGATAACAGCGAGTTTCAGGGAGAGATTAAAAATGCTGGTGAAGACCTGTAAGAGCTGGTTGGCTCTGAGCACCTTCCCAGGTACTCCATCTGGACCAGCAGCCTTCCTGAGGTTCACTGCTTTGAGCACTAACGCTAGCGACACGCTTGAGTCCCCAGTTGCCGTGTCACACCCCCTGTAGTTGGTTATGTTCTTAATGCCCTGCCACACCTGCCTAGGGTTGTTGCTTGTGAGGTGGTCCTCAATCCTTTTTTTGTAGTCTGTCTTGGGTTTTGTAATTATTCTCTTCAGGTCGGCTCGAGCAGCATTATAGAGAGCTCTGTCCCCTGACCTGAAGGCTGAGTCACGGACCTTGAGCAGCATGCGGACCCGGCCAGTCATACAGGGTTTCTGGTTTGGGAAAACCCTGATGCTTTTTACCATAGTGACGTTGTCGATACAGTATTTAATGTAGGACAGTACCATCTCTGTGTAGGTTGCCAGGTCCTGGTGTTCAAATCATAGACTGTATATATAAATGGACGTAGGGTCCGTGACGTCACCCATAGGATTCTGCAGAGTTGCCGAGAAGCCCTTAGTAGGCGGAGTCGGCCACTAACGGCTTGACAGTGACGTCAGAGTTCAACTCCAGCCTGCTCCAAATAAGGGCAAAGAGGCAGAGCCGAGGCGGGACCTCCTGCCACCGAGCTGGAAGTTCCAGAGCTAGCTGAAGCTACCAAGCTAAGCTAACATGCTCCCCATCTGCACACTGCCGTGGCATTTTACGTTTCTAAGGTAAGCGGACATGAAACTATTCAGCAAAACTATAATATATATATTTAAAAATAATCTAAGTTATTGAGTTTTTAGCATAATACTTCAGAATCTTAAAACCCCTTAACGTTTGTATGCAATTGTGCTAAATTCAACACTGGAATCTAGCAAATATTAATATATATGTTTGCATGACATTAGTTATTTATATTTTGATATCACTTAATTATACGTTTAATACATTGCTAGTTAGTGCTCTTACCTGTGAGGCCTCCTCCAAACAGCATAATAACCAGACTGTATCATTAAAACTAAGTACCAGTTCTAGATCCTTGACTTTAGACAAACAATTCAAAAGACAAAATGTATTTAAAGACCAATCTTTATTTGAATGTGCCTCTTAACCTGAGATATTAGTTATACAGTAATAGTATTGACAATCTAAAAAAACTGAGCAACTCAACAGTCAACTTTATGTTTCTTATTGTCTAAAGCATTTATTATTTTCATTTTCCCCATCTCATATTCAGTGTGGACGGATTGAGACAGTGTGGTGTCCAGAGAGCTGCAGAGACTTCAGGGAGAAACCTCCATGTGATGGACGTCCTGTCTGTTGGTTTGGAGAGGACTGAGGGTCTTTCCTCAGCGAGGAGGACCAGGCCTGATGGAGGAGCCCATGCTGGGCAAAGCTGATACCAACTGCACAGGCCTAGTCTGTCACTTTATTTGACTAAATGTGTTTACTTATACATTTAATAGGTTTACACCTTCTGTCCATATGTGCTTTTTATTTAAAACATTTGATGAAGTTTTGGTTCACATTTCAATAAATTGAATTTGTATTTGCATTCCTTTTGTCCATTATTCTTACTGAAAATGTTAGATTACACATTCACATCTGACTGAAGATTGGCCCCATTTATTTGTGACGTTGCAAACTCTGCAGTGCAAGGCACAGGTGATGTGAAGCTCATAAAGTGAGGCAAATAGAAATAATCAGCGGATGGAGTGTAGATGTGGAGTTGCTGCATTCGATCAGCTGTGTTTTGACAATACAAGTAGTTTCTTAGTGAATGTCCTGTACTGGTCTTAAAATCTCATAACATCAGCTTTTAATGTTCCTCTTGGATGTTCTTCTTGACCCTCAGAGAAGGAGAACATGTTGTGTCTTTCAGGCATGTCCTTTCCTAACAAAAATTACAGGAAACATAAAACATATTATTGCAGAACAAGTGTGTTATTTATGAAAGCAGTGTGTTTGTGTGTTTAGGGGCTGTAGATATAATTATTTTGTAATTGTAATATTTTTTTATTTCAACAGTGAGCTACAAAGACAATCAGATTATGAATGAACAGTATGAAGATCATCAACATTGAAATATATGTTATTATCAAAATAATATTTAACTGTTATCAAAACGTAGTGCAACTGTAGAAGCTTGCTCTATTGTCTCACTGAAATAATCACTTTTACCACGTTTTTACAGACAATATTGAGAGATAAATAGTAGCAGTTCTCACTATGTGTTAAATATCTTTGCCTTCAATACATTAAATTAGAAAGCTGACAAAGTCATATTGCTAAATATATAAAATGTAACTTTTTGCATGGAAAAAACCCTCAACTTAACTGATGTGTAGGTGATCTAGTATTTAGTATTCCATCCATCCATCCATCCATCTTCTCCCGCTTATCCGTGGTCGGGTCGCGGGGGTAGCAGTTCCAGCAGAGAGCCCCAAACTTTCTTTTCCCTGGCGACATCAACCAGCTCTGACTGGGGGATCCCAAGGCGCTCCCAGGCCAGCAAAGAGATATAATCCCTCCACCTGGTCCTAGGTCTACCCCTTGGTCTCTTCCCAGCTGGACGTGCCTGGAACACCTCCCTAGGGAGGCGCCCAGGTGGCATCCTAACTAGGTGCCCGAACCACCTCAACTGGCTTCTTTCGACGCGAAGGAGGAGCGGCTCAACTCTGAGTCCCTCCCTGATGACCGAACTTCTCACCTTATCCCTAAGGGAGACACCAGCCACCCGGCGGAGGAAACCCATCTCGGCCGCTTGTATCCGCGATCTCGTTCTTTCGGTCATGACCCATCCTTCATGACCATAGGTGAGGGTAGGAACGAAAATGGCCCGGTAGACAGAGAGCTTTGCCTTCTGGCTCAGCTCTATTTTCGTCACAACGGTGCGGTAAAGCGACTGCAGTACCGCTCCCGCTGCTCCGATTCTCCGGCCCATCTCACGCTCCATTGTTCCCTCACTCGAGAACAAGACCCCGAGATACTTGAACTCCTTCACTTGGGGTAAGGACTCATTCCCTACTTTAGTATTGTTTAATGGAATACATATCAGTGTATTAAAGTCAATACTTCATTCATTTAAAGCAATATCTTTCTTGATTCTTTGTACAGTATGAAAAAAAGAGTCTTTGTACCTGAGCTGAAGTTCACTGCTGTGAGGAGTCCAGTTCTGTCTCTCACTCTCTGGTCCAGCCTGTCTGCATCACCTGGACACCTTAAACAAACAGATATATATGTAAAGTACCATGTGTACAAACAATATAACTGATTCTCTTCTGTTAAACATGTTGGATTGTGTATTGTCCGAGTCAGGGTCCTTTTTATTTTACTGTAACTTTGGAAGTTGTGTTACCAATGCTTACTGTTTATTTGATACCCATTTGGTAATGCAATTAATAAAAACAACAAGGTTTGGGTTCGTTCTTCAGATGACTGTGACGTTAACGTGTAAGCTCGATAATGAACTCCAGCTCAACCAACCATATTGTAATATCTAAGTAATCATCTTGAAATATGACATTAATAATTGTAATATACACATCTTATTGTGAGGTTGAGTTCACATACACTACTTCGACATTAGCTTGTCTACATACTTGAGCTTAGCCAATTTAAATTAACCTTAGCGATGCATACAGTTCCTACCTACATAATAAAATATCTCTAAGTTACAAGGATGACCTTATTTTATAACCTCAAACAGAAGCCGTTTGTTCTACAGTATTATCCCACTTAACACTTGTCTATTTCGTTTTAACCTTTATATATACAGTCTCTGATTTTAACTTGTAGGCTACGATTAGCATCGTTAGCACCGATGTAGCTACCACTCGCTTACACACTAAACCAAGCCTTAACATTCATTACGTAGCCGATTAAAATCAATAACACATAAATAAGTACTCAATTTTCACTTACCGCAAAACCGCATGCATGCACCGTCTGTTTTAACCGCAGAGTGAGTCACAATAGTCCGATATATAAGCATGAAGAACAAACTAACACGGCCGGGTTCAAGTTCTTTTCCCTGGATGAGCTGAGCAGGCAGAGTCCCAGTAGCTTCACGGAGCAGCTAGCAGAGAGACGAGAAGCTAACAGCAACAGTCACTTGACAGAGCTGTCACTCAATGTGACCACGCCCTAATGTATGCAAAAACTTTAAGACCTAATATAAATAAAAGGGTCGTGTTAGAAAACAATTCACTCACAGATCCATAATCATGAAGGTGGAACCTAACTATATTCATAATAATATTTATTGCATCCAGGGGTAGAAACATGTTTTTTTCTGCTGTAAAGTTGGGCATTTTAACATGGAGGTCTATGGAAATTGCTCCTTTCTGCAGCCAGTCCCTATCAGCCCATGTATGAACTGCAGTGTGTGGCACTTCCATATTGGCGTCCCGGCTGTTCCCCAGAGTTTGCCGCTTGGTTCAAATACATCCCACTGGGTATGTTCAAAGCAGTCCTGAAGCTGAGCAAGTGCATCCTCAGGTCAGGTTGTAACAGACTTTCTTGTTGAACTTGTTCTCCGTCTAAGGGGGATGTATGCAGCGGTCAGTAGCAGGGTGATATGATCTGACAGGCCTAGGTGGGGAGAGGTATGGCTCTCTATGCGTGCTTGATGTTGGAGTACACATGATCAAGAGTGTTTTTCCCTCTGGTCGGACATTTGACATGCTGGTAGAATTTAGGCAGGACAGATTTTAGGTTGGCCTTATTGAAATCTCCTGCAACAATGTGAACGCCATCGGGGTGAGCCTGCTGTTGGTGGTTGATGGTGTTTAGCAGGAGGGAGATTGCAGTGTTGACGTTAGCTTGTGGTGGTATATACACAGCCGTAACAATCACTACAGTTAGCTCTCTAGGTAGAAAGAACTGGCGGCATTTAACGGACATGAACTCCAGGTCAGGAGAGCAGTGATGGTCAATGATGATGCCATTATTACACCAGTTGTTATGTATGTACATACAGAGACCCCCCCCCCCCCCCTCGGCTCTTACCAGAGTCCTTGTTTCTGTCCCAGCGGAGTAGTGTGCGGCCTGCTAGTGAAGCCAGGTCTCAGTGATTACAAGTAAACAACAGTCACGAACGTAGCTGTTTCCGGCGAGTTGTAATTCCAGATTCTCCGTTTTGTGCACTATGGACCTGGAGTTGGTGAGGTACATACTCGGCAGGGGAGGTTAGTGTGGCTGATTCCTTAGCCTCAACAGGAGACCGGACCGGCAGCCACGCTTTTGCTTCCTCTCTTTCCGCCGTCTACGCCGCCTGCCTGGCCCGACAACAATCCACGGGGATCCCGGCGATCTCGCTACCTCGTCTGGGATGTTGTGATCGCGTTGGAATTCCCTAAGAATGGGAAGCTTGTGTTGGAAACCAATATCCAGTAGTTCCTGGCGATTGTAGCGTATGTTCTCATAAGCGAACACAGTCATATTACATATATAAACACACAGTAAATAGCACAAGAAGGGAGAGCCATGAGTGGCTGCAACCATGCGCGCCGCCATCTTGGAAGAGGATCTAGCCATGGTGGAAAAACTGTTCTTTAGTCGGGTGGTATTCGACCTCAAGCTGCGGAACTTCCTCCCTGAAGGCATGAGGGTAAAGAGGAAGATGGAAGGGTGGGTGGGGTCACCAGCAATGCTGAGTGCTCTGCGGGTGAGGCAGGTGTTGTAAATGTCCAGGAGTGATGGGAGTGAGGCACCGATGATCCTCTCAGCTGTGTTCACGATGCGCTGCAGGGACTTGCGATTCGATGCTGTGCAGCTTCCGAACCACAGCGTGATGCAGCTGCTGAGGATGCTCTCAATGGCGCCTTGGTAGAAGGAGAGCATCATGGGGGGGAAGCTTCTGCTCTCTTCAGTTTTCGGACAAAGTAGAGGCGCTGCTGGGCTTTCTTGGTGATTGACGTGGTGTTGTTACTCCGGGAGAGGTCCCCGGTGATGTGCACCCCCAGGAATTGGGTGCAGCTCACCTGTTCCACAGCAGTACTTGCAATGGTCAGTGAGTGGGGGTATTGCGTGTCGTTTCTCCTGAAGTCGACGACAATCTCCTTTGTTTTCTCCACATGGAGAAAGAGATTGTTATCTATGCACCACGTGGCCAGCTGGTTCACCTCCCTCCTGTAGTGGGTTTCGTCATTGTTGCTGATGAGACCCACCACGGTTGTGTCATCCGCAAACTTGATGAAGTGGTTGGAGCTGTGGGTGGGTGTGCAGTCATGGATCAGCAGGGTGAAGAGCAGGGGGCTGAGCACACATCCTTGGGGGTCCCCGTACTCAGTGTGATGGTGCATGATGTGTTGTTGCCGACCCGTACAGATTGGGGTGTGGCAGTGATGAAGTCCAGCAGCCAGTTGCAGAGAAAGGGGCTGAGGCCCAGGTTTGTTCGTTTACAAACCAGCTGCTGGGGGATGATGGTGTTGAACGCTGAGCTAAAGTCTATGAACAGCATCCTAACATATGAGTTTTTTGTGTCCATGTGGGTGAGGGCTGGGTGGATCGCTTCGCTCGGTATGCAAACTGAAATGGGTCCAGGGAGGGGAGATTTAATTTGCTCCATGACTAGCCTCTCAAAGCACTTCATGATGGTGGAAGTCAGCACTGATGATGTTGGTTACCTTGAAGCACGAGGGAACAACAGCCTGGGAGATATTGAAGATGTCTGTGAGCACATCTGTGAGCTCAGATGCGCAGTCCTTTAGCACACAACCAGGAATGTTGTCAGGCCCAGAAGCTTTCCGGGTGTTAATGCTCACACTGCCTGGGGACAGACAGATAGCCCGGTCGTTGGGTGAAGGCATTGGGTGGGGGCGTTGTTTTCTACGCAGGTGTGCTGTTCTGTGCTTCGAAGCGTGCGAAGAAGCCGTTGAGGTTGTTCAGCAGAGAGATGTCACTGTCACAGGTCTGTGGTGGAGGTTTGTAGTCCGTGATGGTCCTAATACCCTGCCACAGGCTCCGTGTTTCTCTGCTGTCAATAAAGAGAGCTGTAATCTTCCGGGTGTACTGTCGTTTGGCTTTACGGATGCCACGGGATAGGTTGGCCCTTGCTGCTCTGAGACCAGCTGGAATGCCCTCTCTGAAGGCAATGTTACTCAGCAGCCCGTGGACCTCTCCTGTCAGCCATGGCCTCTGGTTGGCCCTGATGGTGATGGATCTGGTGTGAGTCACATCCTCAATGCATTTAGTGATGTATCCTGTAACAGTTTCTGTATAGTCCTGGATGTTGGTGGTGTTGTTGTATGTCCCAGTCTGTAGTTTCAAAGCAGTCTTTGAGTGCAGTTGTACAGTCCTCTGACCAGACAAGTACCTCTTTGGGAGCTGGTTTGGTGACTTTCACTCGGGGTCTGTATGCCGGTTTTAGCATAACAGTGAGGTGGTCAGAGAGTCCGATGTGGGGAAGGGGAGAAGCCTTGTAGGCTCCTTTATTCGTGGTATAAACAAGATCCAGAGTCTTGTTTTCTCTTTTTGGGAAATCCACATGTTGATATATGTTTGGCATGAATGTTTTCAGGTTTGCATTGTTGAAGTCCCCAGGGACGATGAGAAGGCTGTCTGGCTGTTCTGTTTGTTGTTCCGATATTGCACGATACAGCTCACCGAGTGCCTCAGCTGCTAGAAGGATGGCACTGATTTCCCTTGGGAGATGGAAAGGCCTGCACTTCACCAACATAAACTCCGCCAGCGGTGAGCAATGTTTGTAGACAACCCCCGCGTCCTTACACCAAGCATCATTGATGTAAACAATAACCCCTCCAACGTGGGTCGAGCTGAATGGCAGAGTCTGGGCTGTTGTCATTTAGCCATATTTCTGTGAAAATGTACACACCGCATTCTCTCACCTCACTCTGGGTTGCCCGGAGAAGTCTTATGTTATCCATTTTATTATCCAGTGAGCGTAAATTAGCCATGAGAATGCTCGGAATAGCAGGCCTGTGTGGGCTAGCTGCTAGCCTGGTTAGTGCAGAAAATGATTAGAAGTTACTCATTGGGAGCTCTTTAGTTCTAATCTCTTCACACTCCCGCCCATTTCGCGCCACATTGAAGTTCTTCACTTGCTGCCACAGCCCACAGCAGTTTGCTGCTTCATCAAAGGTAAGAACTGTTTAATTGTTGTAAGTTAACTGAAATGTTTTGACCAAGTTGATATAGCAGTTCAACATTGTTTTGCGCTATTGCTTAACAAACATGCCAACTGTATTGCATTGTAGGCAAAACCTAAAACCACATTAAGCTGAGGGATGACAGTTGGTAATTTAGTCCTCTTTATGTCCACTAAAACCATTGCAAGGACTGAAAAAAGCTTCATACAATGCCACACTTATTTTTTATGTGTTAATGTTCCACGGTAATGTTGTGACTTTTAAGATACCAGGTAATGCTAGCTAGCATGTTACATTACCCGACCTAAGCTAGCATGCTACATTAGCCGACCAAAGCCACCACGTTGTGTGGAGAGCAGTCACTCTGAGCAGTGAGCACAGTAAGAAACGAACACTATTGCTTGCGGATGAGTAAGGAATATAATTGTTTTATTTCTTTCTTCATGAATACAAATTTGGTGTTATTTGTATTGAACCTCTGTTGCTGTATTTTGTGCACACTGTTTGTAGTATATAGCAGAGGTGTGGACTCGAGTCACATGACTTGGACTCGAGTCAGACTCGAGTCACCAATTTGATGACTTGAGACTCGACTTGACAAAATCACAAAACACTTGCGACTTGACTTGGACTTGAACACCAATGACTCGGGACTTGACTTGGACTCGAGCCTTCTGACTTGAGGTGACTTGATCATTTAATTCAGTGGTCTCCAACACGCCGATCGCGAGATGCCGCTAGAAGAGCAGACTCCCGTCGGGGAGAGCAGAATCTCCAGCCGCTCCTACTCTTGCTGAGAATCCTTGCAGGCAGGGGCGGGACTTTATTTAACTTGGGCCACCATGCGGCCAATCATATGCGAGGACACACTAGGATCATACCATTATGTGAAAGAAGGGTGGGGGGCACAGCAGGTGTAGTGGTACAGGCCAGCTGCACAGAGCGACGGGGAGACGGATTTAAATGCCAAGAGAAAAAGTGCCAAGAGAAAAATTCAAGAAATGAGCGAAAACCGAAAAAAGAAGCAGCATCTGGCTGCATTTCAATGATATTGGAGAAAGCAAAGCTGAGTGTAGGATTTGTAAAATGAAAATAACCTTCAGAGCAGGTTTTTGGTAACTCAGGATTTATTGTCAGAGGTGGGAGAAGTTCAGATCTTGTACTTGAGTAATAGTACCAGAGTGTAGGAATACTCGGTTACAATAAAAAGTCCTGCATTCAAAATGTTATAAGTAAAAGTACAAAAGTATTAGCATCAACATATAGTTAAAGTAGGCCTACCACCTGCAGAGGGACCTAGATTCAGGTGTTCTTTTCCCCATAGAGACCGCCTCGCTGCACATTATCCCTTGCATAAAGATAGATTGTGGGTCCCTCATAACATGTTGTACACAGTGGAAATAAACATTCTGTCACCTTAACATCAGGGATCTTATACATTAAACTCCTTCTGAATCAAACCGCCACGGTAGCCTCACCTTACTGATCCCTCTTAAAATAGAAAAAAACACGTTACTTTACCAGCAGAGAGAAAATGGATTATTAAATTATTAATGTGACTAATAAAGAGCAGTTTGATTATTAAGTATTATTCTGTTGATTGATGTCATTACATTTGGTGAAAAGCACATAATGACTTGTTTATGACTCGTTTTGTCAAAGTTTAGGACTTGGACTTGACTTGGACTTGAGCGCAAAGACTTGAGACTTGACTCGGACATGAGCGCAAAGACTTGAGACTTGACTCGGACTTGCAAAACAATGACTTGGTCCCACCTCTGGTATATAGTGCTGTGCACATATAATGGTTACTGATGTGGCGCGGATTGATGCGTAGAGTGTGTTGAAGCCTGTTAGAAAAATGAAAATCAATGTTTAATGATATAATATAGTTTATACATACAGTAATTGTATAACTGTTTTATTGTGAAAATACTTCCGGTTAGCTTTCGCCTGTGGTTAAAGTTTATTTTGAAAAGCTATTCCGGAAAAGATACCCGAAGTACCACCAGTAAGCTTGACTTCTGGTTTTCTGTTACGGGACGTCCACACAGCAGATTTTCAAAAATCTTGAAAATCTTGGAGCTGGGCGTGTCTGACAGCTTGGGGATTTTTTGCGAGCAATGCGACCAACAACCAATCACACGAATCTCCCGCCCCCGACATACAAAGCAAAAAACCCCGGGGATTTTATGCGAGCAATATATATATATATATATATAAACTCCCCAAACAGGCGAAAACCTACCAGTTTCACCCGCTGTCTCTGCCACCTCCCTCCATGCCTGGTTCCTCCGGTTTGTATCCCGTTAATTAAGATTAAGATGAACTTTTATTAATCCCCCATGGGGAAATTATTTCTCTGCATTTGACCCATCCTAGTGTTAGGAGCAGTGTGCTGCCATTTTGAACGGCGCCCGGGGAGTAATAGTTCTGGTCGTAAAGAACCGGGTGATTTGCTACCGTAATTTCTCGTTTGGAATATGAGGAAATTAACTGCGGTCTGGTTCTCCCTGCTTACACGCGGTTTGATTGGCTAGCGCTTCCAGCTCAGCTTCAAAAGTTGAACATTGCTCAACTTTTGAATCCTGGAAATCCTGGACATCCTGGAAATCTTCGCTTTGCTCCCCCACAATGCAGTTCGGCGAAAAGCGAGGTTAAGTGACGTCATCCCCATTCAAAGTCAATGGGCAGAGAAGCGTTGGAAGCGGTGGAAGATTCTTCTGAAGCTGCTGTGTGGACGTACCGTTAAACAAGCGATTACAGCCGTTAAAATGCATTAAATAAAAAGTCATGAAAGAGAGTATGAGGAGAAAAGGCGTGTCAAGTTATGTATTGAATGCACAACGTCTAAATCCAATTATTCCAGATCGTCCGTTTTGTACACTATGGACCTGGAGTTGGTGAGGTACATACTCGGCAGGGGAGGTTTGTGTGGCTGATTCCTGTGCCTCAACAGGAGACCGGACCGGCAGCCCCGCTTTTGCTTCCTCTCTTTCCGCCGCCTGCGTAGACACAGAAGACCGAGGAGGAAGGTCCCCCAACGTCACCACAGCCGTCATTGAAGAGGAGGAGCGAAATTATGAGATATATAGTCAGGTGACGGAGCTTTGTTTACATTACATTACATTGCATTTAGCTGACGCTTTTATCCAAAGTGACTTACAATAAGTGCGTTCGACCAACAAAATACAAACTTGAAGAAAACAGAATCATATAATAATATACCTCAGGCTTCATAGAGCAAAAACATTTCAAGTGCTACTCAACTGGCTTTCGATAAGCCAGCCCTTTATTAGTATATAAGTGCTTTGTTAATAGTTCTATCGCTCGAAGTGGAGTCGAAAGAGATGAGTTTTCAGTCTGTGCCGGAAGGTGTGTAAGCTATCTGCTGTCCTGATGTCAATGGGGAGCTCATTCCACCATTTTGGAGCCAGGATAGCAAACCCACGTGTTTTTGCTGATGGGAACTTGGGTCCCCTTCGCAGCGATGGTGCAGCGAGCCGTTTGGTTGATGCAGAGCGGAGTGCACGTGCTGGGGTGTACGGTTTAACCATGTCCTGGATGTAGGAAGGGCCAGATCCATTCGCAGCATGGTACGCAAGTACCAGTGTCTTGAAGTGGATTCTAGCAGTTATCGGAAGCCAGTGAAGGCAGCGGAGGAGCGGCGTGCTGTGGGAGAATTTAGGAAGGTTGAAGACCAGACGAGCCGCTGCATTCTGGATGAGCTGCAGAGGTCGGATGGCACATGCAGGTAGACCAACCAGGAGGGAGTTGCAGTAGTCTAGGCGTGAGCTGACGAGAGCCTGGACCAGAACCTGCGTCACTTTCTGGGTCAGCATCCTCCTGATGTTGTAAAGCGTGTATCTGCAGCAGCGGGTTGTAGCAGCGATGTTTGTGCTTTTTTAACGATAAAATTGTTACTCTTAGAAACAAAATTAATGACCTCTTGCCTTTGACCAGTATAGTGTTATCAACAGCTCCTGGAAACGTAAGTTCTAATATTACACTAGATAGTAAACTAGAATGCTTTTCAGCCATAAACCTTGAACAATTAAATTCAATGATTCTCTCTTCTAAATCATCAACGTGCATGTTAGACCCAATTCCAACTAAGCTGTTGAAGGAAGTTTTTCCATTAATTAGCACTTCTTTATTAAATATTATGAATATGTCTTTATTATCAGGCTATGTTCCACAATCATTCAAAGTAGCAGTGATAAAACCGCTTCTTAAAAAGCACAACCTCGATCCAGAGGTTTTAGCCAACTATAGACCTATTAATAATCTTCCGTTCCTCTCAAAAAGTCTTGAGAAAGCGGTCGCAAAACAGTTGTGTGATTACTTAAAAAACAATGATTTATTTGAACATTTTCAGTCTGGCTTTAGAACACATCATAGCACAGAGACAGCTCTGGTTAAAGTCACAAATGACATTCTAATAGCCTCAGACAAGGGACTTGTCTCTATTCTTGTTTTGCTCGATCTCAGTGCTGCATTTGATACTATCGACCATGATATCCTATTGCAAAGACTAGAGCACTTAGTTGGCATACAGGGAACTGCTTTAGGCTGGTTTAGGTCCTATCTATCTGAACGCTCTCAGTTTGTACGTGTTAACGATGAATCTTCCACGCAAACCAAAGTTAGCCATGGAGTGCCACAGGGCTCAGTGCTCGGACCTATTTTGTTCACATTATATATGCTTCCGTTAGGCAATATTATAAGGAATCATTCTGTAAACTTTCATTGTTATGCGGATGATACTCAACTATATTTATCAATCAAGCCTGATGAAATGTATCATCTAAATAAAATTCAAGACTGCCTTAAGGACTTAAAAACGTGGATGACCTTAAACTTTTTGATGTTAAACACGACCAAAACTGAAGTTATTGTACTTGGCCCGAAGAATCTACGAAACAAATTATCTAAAGACATACTAACTATGGATGGCATTAATTTGGCCTCCAGTGAGACTGTAAGGAATCTTGGTGTTATATTTGATCAGGATTTATCCTTTAACGCCCACATAAAATCAATTTCAAGGACCGCCTACTTCCATCTACGTAACATTGCAAAAATCAGGCATATCTTGCCTCAAAACGATGCAGAGAAACTAGTCCATGCATTTGTTACTTCTAGGCTGGATTATTGTAACTCTTTATTAACAGGGTGTACCAAGAAGTCAGTCAAGTGGCTTCAGCTGATTCAAAATGCTGCAGCTCGTGTACTAACCAGAGTTAGGAAAAGGGACCACATTACTCCTGTTCTGGCTGCCTTACACTGGCTCCCTATAGAACACAGGATAGAATTAAAAATTCTTCTTCTCGCCTACAAAGCCCTTAATGGGCAGACGCCATCTTACCTTAAATAACTCATTATACCCTACTGTCCTACTAGGGCATTGCGTTCCAAGAATGCAGGGTTGTTGGTTGTTCCTAGAATCTCTAAAAGTACAATGGGAGCCAGAGCCTTTTCTTATCAAGCTCCACATTTGTGGAATCAGCTTCCAGTTTGTGTTCGGGCGGCAGACACCCTATCCGTTTTTAAGAGTGCGCTTAAGACCTTCCTTTTTGATAAAGCTTAGTTAGGGCTGATTAGATTCAGCCCCTAGTTTTGCTGATATAGGCTTAGTTTGTCGGGGGACATCTTACTTCTTCCTTCTCTCTGTCTGTACCTGTGTACTCTCATGTTCCGATTAACCCAGCTTCCCCAAATGTCTTTCTTTTTGGTGTCTATATACGCCGGGATCCGGAGTCATGGATGATCCTGCGGTCCTGTGTCCTGGATCGCGAGCCCTGGATCGCGAGTCGTGGCTGTGGTCCTGGATCATCGGTCCTGGATGGATATCCTCGTGGATTCATCTTCCTATTATACACACATGCATTTCCAAACATTTGGACTACCTATGTTGCAAATGTATTATCTTTTCAATTTACACACGGCATCTATTGCACGTCTGTCCGTCCTGGGAGAGGGATCCCTCCTCTGTTGCTCTCCCTGAGGTTTCTCCCATTTTTCCCTTTAAACTGGGTTTTCTTCGGAAGTTTTTCCTTGTACGATGTGAGGGTCTAAGGACAGAGGGTGTCGTATTGTCATACTGATATTCTGTACACACTGTGAAGACCACTGAGACAAATGTAACATTTGTGATATTGGGCTATATAAATAAACATTGATTGAACTTAAATACACACAAGACTAATCACACAAACAAGACACAGGTGAGGAGGGAGGAGAAAACACAGGGGCCACAGGTGAACACAATCGGGTAATCAGACACACCAGGGAAACTAACGACAGGGAACCACAGACAGATCTAAACAAGACAAAACACAACGCAGACAGAAAACCACAGACAGATCTAGACAAGACAAAACACCAGCACAGACAGATCTTAACAATAATTGCTTTGTTAATAGTTCTATCGCTCGAAGTGGAGTCGAAAGAGATGAGTTGTCAGTCTGCGCCGGAAGGTGTGTAAGCTATCTGCTGTCCTGATGTCAATGGGGAGCTCATTCCACCATCTTGGAGCCAGCATAGCAAACCCACGTGTTTTTGCTGATGGGAACTTGGGTCCCCTTCACAGCGAGGGTGCAGCGAGCCGTTTGGTTGATGCAGAGCGGAGTGCACGTGCTGGGGTGTACGGTTTAACCATGTCCTGGATGTAGGAAGGGCCAGATCCATTCACAGCATGGTACGCAAGTACCATTGTCTTGAAGTGGATTCTAGCAGTTACCGGAAGCCAGTGAAGGGAGCGAAGGAGCGGCGTGGTGTGGGAGAATTTAGGAAGGTTGAAGACCAGACGAGCCGCTGCATTCTGGATGAGCTGCAGAGGTCGGATGGCACATGCAGGTAGACCAGCCAGGAGGGAGTTGCAGTAGTCTAGGCGTGAGCTGACGAGAGCCTGGACCAGAACCTGCATGGCTTTCTGGGTCAGCTGGGGACGTATCCTCCTTTTAAATTCATTTCGAACAGATATTCAGTACATTTAAATTAATTTCAGCCACATATTCAGTACATATAAATTGATTTCGAACAGATATTGATTACATTCAAATACATTTCACACAGATATTAAGTAAATGTTAATAATTTTTACCGAAATTGTTAATAATTAAAATCAATTTCTCTTTGATAATTAGTAAATATAAATCAAATTCTACCAGATGTTTAGTAAATCTAACTTAAGTTTGTTCAAATAATTGCTTAATAAAAACACATTTTGACTGTTTCAACATTTAACATGTACTTAATATAATTATCTTTTATTAATTCAAATGTATTTAGTACTTTTTAATCAAATTGTTGTGTTTCAAATCGAATTAATTATATTAAGTGTCACTTTGTTGCCACAATTTTATTAAGTAACTATTGGTCACAGTTTTTACAGTGTAAGTATTAATACGCTAGCAAATTGTGGAACTTTTCCTGAAGAGAGCAATGCTACTGCAAATTACCTGCACCGGTGGCGGAAGCAAACATGGCAAACACGGAAGTGGGGCGGGTCTGTGTACCAACAAACAAGAGGCAGCCAGCTAGAAACCTCAGCTAGAAACCAGGGTGCCCCCTGGTGGTGATATGCTCACAAGAGCCAAATGAGGAGAATATGCTTTATCAGGGATTAGGACTCTCATCCTGCTACAATCTACCCCCCCCCCCCCCCCCTTTGTATCATCGCCCCGACGATGAACGAATCCAAGCCAAGGTCAGCTAACCAGTTCCAAGGTCTAAAGATAACAGACACAGAGTTAGACATAGGACCAGGAGAGTTTTCGGCCACAGGCGCCAAATCTCTCACCACTCTCGGGAGATGATGGACATTAGGATGCTGCCCAGCGGTTGACCGTGCTGTCCATCGCAATATCCCTTTGCTAGAATCAGGTAAAGTGGCAGGTGGAATAGCAAAGCGAGAGGGTGGCAACTCTGGCATGGCAGCGAGAGTCACCAAAGGACCGGCCTCGACGTGGGCTGGGTCAGATGGTGGAAGCAGCAACCGAGGGGTTCCTCGGGGCACCACCGCTGATCTGTTGGAAGGAGGATGCGGAGCTTCATTTCTGGAAACCCGCAGGTCACCATCAGAGGACAGCTCGTCCTCGGACTGTGGCGAGTCAGGAGGAATTGAGAGAGGGACAGGGGCGCCACCTGGAGAGTGTGATCAACAGAGTGCGGTGGACCTGTTTGTTTTTTATCAGGACGTTTGCAGGTGCAATGGTGTACACCAACCCTCCTTTTGGTGCTTTTACCACTCTGTCCATGACAGAACTCCAAATGTCCCACAACACTAACTGTCCCTCGATCAATGGAACATCTTTAGGCGCTTTCACACGGGAGTGCTTTTACCCGTACTTTTCCCATTCAGTTCCGTTAGTGCCTGGAATTTTGCGTTCACACCAAAAAGAGAACTTAGTTTAGAGAACTTTTACCCCCATTTTTAGTGCCTGCTAGAGAGGTGGTACTATCCTGGGGAGAAAAAGTACCAATTGGCTGGGCAAATTGCAAACCACACCCCGTAAAACTCTGCAAAGTTTTTTGAAGCCGCCATTGTATTTGGTGGCATTAGCATTATTAGCATTAGCCCCGCGCACCAACGGAGAGAGAATAATTTATGGCAAAAAAAGCAAAACATGAGAGCGGTGGAGTGATGAGGAGGTGTCGGCGTTCTGGCGATTTACTTGGAAGGCTTCAGTAGTACATTAAGGCGAGACACCGCAGGCAAAAACATCGTTTTTCAAGTACTGGTCAATTTTGAGATTTTGTGCTATTTTGATTCTATAACATGTTTTCTTTCTGGCTTTTGGAAGGAAAACGTACAAAATACACATTTAAGTGTTTATTTTTACTATAGTTTGTTTATTTGCGTCTGTAGATTTCTCCTAAATTCACCATAAGTTAGCATTCTAACGTAACATAAAGTACCGCGACCGCTGTGTGCACCATGTCAACAGAGATATCGTTGGAAAGCTGTGTCTCTCCTGCACAATCTCATCGGATCCAAATATGGTCATTCCCTTTGTATCAGCAACCCATCGTGAAAGTACAAAGGGGTCTTAAACCAAGAAACGAAATCTCATTGGCTGGTGTCAATTTCTGACAACGTGATTCGTTCAGATGCGTCACGTGGTGTGGTAAAACACTTCCTGGTTAGCTTTCCACTAGAAATTTGTATCTCAAAATGGCAAAAGAATGTCGAAAAAAACATTCACAGAGAAGACGACAACAATTGTCACTTGCACGAAGCAAGATTATACAAAAAACAAATGACCCCGAACATGAAATACCTTCACGGAGTGTGTCGAGGCGCAAGCTGTCATCCAAAGAACAGGAGGGTTTAGCTAGCGCCTCACTGCAATCTTTAAAGGTCGTTTTCTGAAAATGAGTTTGTTCTCCTACTCTGAGTCCGAAATGTCCACTTCAGTAGCACGTATACATACACCAAACCTTCCAATTATATTCCTATCAATATTATGAAGGCTTTTAGAGAAGGGTTTGTTCATATATCATTCATAGCCTGAATTATACAACATTGTATACCTAAAAACATGGCGAAAATTGATATTTTAGGGCTGTTGACAGTATTTTCACATTTATGGAGTGATAAAAAGAGATATCCAATATCCCTTCTGTAAAAGCCTTAGATACTAATATGACTACAAAATGAAACAATAATTTTGAACCTGGCTTTATCCAAAGTTCAGATTTCGATTCCTGAAATGTGTTAAAATATGCGCATATTTAATGAGATAATGGTTAATTTGCATATTTAAACATGCTATTTCAGAAAACTTGTAATACAAAAAACAATTGCCTTATTGTAAGTAATTAACTGGAGACATTTCTAGCTGATACCTTTAAGTTAAAAAAAGTATCCTATTCACCTGGGGTGTCTCGCCTTAAAGGTCCCATGTCATGGCCATTTCCACTGATCATAATTCCATTGTTGAGGTCTACTAGAATAGATTTATACTGTGCAATTTTCCAAACTCACATTGGTTTCGCATACAGCATCTCTGTAAAGTATGTGTATTCACTCTCTCCACTAAACAGCTCGTTGCAGCTCTTGCCCACCCCTCTCTGTGAGCCCAGTGTGCTCCGATTGGTCGGGACCAGTTGGGACGTTGTGAATCGCGCTGAGCTCAGTGGAGGTGTGGTTTCCTTGTTTAGCGATACACAGCGAAACACAGCCAAACTCACCCTGAGCACACACAAAGTCACAGCCGAAGTAAAAACAATAAGTGTGGCTTAATACTGAGTAAGAAAAAGGTTGATAAACGCTGTGAGAATGGGTCTGCAGAGAGACTTTCCCCGCGACCCCAACTGTCTGTTATCAGCCTGCAGCCAGGGAGGAGAGATCAGCTGAGCTGCGTGCACTGAGTGTGTGTGTGTGAGGAAGTCCGTGGATTGGGCAATTTGGACCAATCAGCAGGGGCTTAACGTAACGGCTCCGCGGACGTAACGTAACGGCTCCACGGATTGGTCCATTTTGGGGTACGACATGACATCAGATGTCCCCGGAAGATTCAAATGGATGATAAAGTTTCACCAACGAGGCGTTTTGGGGAGGTATTTTCTGTGTTAGAGTTGTACTCGCTACAGGGTGTACTTTGAGGGTTTTGACTCTGCACACCGTTTACATGCATAAAAACCTTCATAACACACACGGGGATGGGTAATAACCGGAAAACCATGACATGTGACCTTTAAGGCTCGTTGATCAGGTACTTACTGAAAATGTTGCCGGGACAACTGCTTCCTCTCATCATTGCTAGGACACTGCCTCCTTCTCCAGAACACCAAGAGTTCCTGAAGAAGAGGGTCCGCTTGCTAAAGTGCCTCCATATCAGACTGTGTATGATAAGGCAAGGCTACAGTATGACAGCCGTTTGTGTCGCCTTTGCCACTGGCAAGGCTTGTCGTAAAGGCAAGGGGAGCGACGTGCTAGGGAGCCAGTGTTGTAGTCAAGTCACCAATTCACGAGTTCAAGTCACTCTCGAGTCACCACTCTTCGAGTCCAAGTCACCTAGGGAGAGTCGTAGTCAAGTCCAAGTCCAAGTCCAAGTCCGAGTCACCCAAGGAGTGTCCGAGTCGAGTCCGAGTCATCATTACCTGTGTCCGAGTCCAAGTCCGAGTCACCTAAGAAGAGTCCAAGTCAAGTCCGAGTCACAAGTCTTCATGTATTAATCTTCGTGGATATATGTGTTGAAATGTAGCTGCTCCTCTACATTGCTTTTATCCCGTCATGTTATGCTAATCTGTCTATTGAACTAGGTGCATAGGTGCTATACAAATATAAAGCTTATTACTAATATTCTTTTTTAGATGTAGGTTTTGCGTTAACCACCATCTTGGCAGATAATGGAGCCACACATTAGGATTATCTGCAGATACCCTACAAAGTCTGGACTGCCTTTGGCTTACACACTGTATAGAGTGGTGCAATGATAACATATTTGTATAGGCATTATTTTCACATAATAACATCAGTGTATGGTTTTGGAAGCGTAAATGCAATCGCCAGAAGCAAAAACCAAAGGCTAAAGAGGAAATGCATGGCAGTCGCAAGGCTACGTGTCACCACCACTAAGTTAAACGTGGCTAATGTTCGGCGTATTGACGTTTAGTAGTCGTATTCAGTCACTTGTTAGCAACGGCGGTTTTTATGATACATACTGTAGAAGTGCAAAACATGAGCATATCTTTAGCTTGTGCACTGTAACAACACACCTTATTTCAGGCTAACAACTAAAGACACTTTTAAAATGTTGACTTTGAGACAAGGGACCCGGAAGGGGTAAAATGATCACACATTTCTGGCTTCAGGACTCGTTCCTGCTCCACACTACCAGATGGGGGAGGTTTGTTGTGGGCTGAAAATCAACTCAACATGGCATTAACTGAATCAGGCCAATGTAGTGTATTGTTCATGCGTCATCAGATTAAGGTCATAACACTTTAGCTACCTGAACGACAGGATATGTTGAGATAGTGTATTGGTGTCTTTCACAAGGAGCTGGACCTAATCTTAATTGACCTTGAATGCTCTGAGTATATTTTGTCTTTACTCAAGTTTGATTCTATGGTTTCAATCCCAAAATGCAATTGTTCTTGTGGCAAGGATTATACAGTAAAACTGCAGCCTTGATTTGCCCAAGTTATGAGAGAAGCTTTTTTTTAAACGTGTTATTTTAATAAAACGTTACATATACCCATGAGAGTTGTATTGTTCTGTAAGCATATGAGGAGCTCTCCAAACAGAGCTTGTTAAAGACAACAGTAATGTATGTGTGTGGTGCCCTATGGTGCAGGCCTCAGGGGATGATGTAGTGTATGGAGGCTGCAGAACACTTGGCGTGTCCAGGTTCTGAGTAAGAGGCTCATTTTTCACATTGACACCCTTTGGGGGCTCTCTGAGCTACTGAATCCACCGAGTAGACGTGTTCACTTGCTCAGGTTGGACGAGGGTCTGCTCTTTGTAAATTGTGTAAATTGATAATTTGGCAGCAACAGAGCATAGTGGCCGCTGATGGAGGGATGCATCCGCCACGTTGAAAGTGGGCTTAAAGCTCTGTAAACAAACAGACACGCGCTGCGCTGGTGCCTGAGTCGAGATGGACCTCTGGAAAGAAACTAAATACAGAGTGTGGAACTGGCGTTGTGTTCTGCAAACACTAACATGGCTCCACTCCAGCGCAGCCAAGCAGTTTTCAAATGCAAACAGTAAAATGGCTGTTTGCTGTGTCTATCATACTTTCACATTTAATTAATGTTGGCTCTCAAACAGCTGCAGCTGACTGAGGTAGTGGTCAGAGTCAAGTGCTCTCACTTTGATGTGGGAGGAGTATGCTCATTGGCTCTTGTTCTTTTTGAAAGAGGAGTCAAGGTGACATCTGCCGGGAAGTGGAGTGAGCCATGAATGCTGTGAGAGGCTGCGAGGCCCTGGTCAGCGGTCCAGAGGACAGACAGTGTCCCGGAGACGCTGCACAGCTGACGGAGAGCAGAGAGGCCGGACTGAAGGAGCAGCTGCCCAGCGGTAAGCTTCTCTTTTCAAATCCAAAATATGGTAGCCAGTTGAACTGATCCTTCCAATTCTAGAGGTTTCTGATGATCAGGTTGAACAGCCTCACAGTTGCTCACTCACTCTGAACACACAGTTTGAAGTAACTGAGTTTCAGTCTAGCGATGTACCAAACACAATCTGTTGGCAGACGTGGCTTGGATTGGATCAAACCACATTTGACTTTTGGAGTGACATTCTTTAACAAATTACCAATAGTTCTTTCAAACTGCAACATTACAGAGAAGAAAACTGGATCAAAAATGAGTGTTCGGGGGAAGCATATGTTAAATATGCAAGAACAATTCAAATGGCTTTTGAAGCACATTAAAGTAGATACTACCAGGAACTGAATGACTCTTACTTTATCATTTACTTGTGTTAATAAACTGAATCAATATAACTTTTAAAAATGCATTGCATCTGTTTACAATAGTGAAAAGTTCATTATGGTGAAAAGATTTTATACAATGTCTTTGTGAAGCTGTGCATTGTGATTGTCGAAGAAAGGTTATATTTGTATTGTTGTCGGTCTATTTTATTGTTTACATTTTTGGGGATACGGATGCATTCTTTGGTGGTTCCTCAGTCATTTATATGTAATCATTAAAGCACTCCTAAACGCTCACTCTGAAGGACTGTGTGTGTGAACACTCCTAAACGCTCACTCTGAAGGACTGTGTGTGAACAACACACTCTCACTCCCTAAGCGTCCAATAGCGACGTTTGGTCAGTGTCCGTGGCGTCCGATTGTGACGCTCCTAGGCTCCTTCAGCGTCATAAAGGGACGCAAATAGCTTTCAACTGATTGCAATGTATTCCCATCTGCGTCGGGATTTGACGGTCATGGAAGCACGGCATTCGTTTGTGTCGGCTGCCTTTAAAGGCAATGTGAGCGTCCACTCCCATTGGATAACGGAGAATTGTACACCCGGAAGTAAGTATTCCTCTTACTGTCGATTGATTTTACAGTGATATCTGCACTACTCATCGACTAAAAAACACCAGATTATCCTTGTTAATTACACAACATTGATTGGTTTAAATTGTGTGCAATGCTTTTGTATTTTTCCCCTTCGATTTGGAGAAACAAATATTTGTTCTGAGTAAAGGATGGCAGAAGACACTACACTACCCAGAATCCCCAGCTATCGCTTGGACTACATCATGTGCTCTGTTTGACAAACCCCGTTTTTTTCACCATTCATTCCGATGGCTGGCGTCTATGTCACATGATCTTCAAATTTCTCCCTGCAGAAAAAGAAAAAATGGCCGAACTTCGTTTTATTCTCGGTGGAAAATGCCTATTTTAAAGTTAGTTTGGCCATTAAAATGCGTTTTGATGTCATTTGATGCGAGAAATATGAGTTGTTATTTCAGATTATGTGTGCAGTGGATGTACATGATCTTTAGTTTGCTAGTTATTACGAAGATTACTTCAGGAAATCGCAACGTTTTCATTGTTACCAAGGTGGTTGCTAGGGACGCTGCTATCGATATTATTTCTGTTATGTTGTGTAACAGTTTAATGGTGTTATCTTTATTGCTACCCCCTTCCCCGTCAATGTATAGTGTTGGTCCACAGCGCAAACATATTAGTTTAACAAAATCCTCATCTAAAGATAGCCTACGTTATTTTCCCCTGTGCAATTCCAGTCTCACATCTCAGAGCACATCGTCATTAACAAATACCGGAAACAGACCGAAAACATTTAAAAAAATAATAATAATACCTTATTCCGAGTGTGCTCATCACATAACGGCATTGTAATACACGGTTCGGCTGCATTAAATATTACATATCTGCCGTAGTTCTGTATTTATAGAGCCCTGATGAGAAGACAAACATGAGGAACTGAAAATGTGACGTGGATCATAAATATATCAGCCATTAAACAACATTTCTTTTCACACAATGCGTCTCCTTGCAGTATCAACACTAATTCGGCTCACTTTTATATTTGATCCAATTGGTAGATAGGCTGTATTTACACCATAAAGGTGCACAGCTGATATAAAGGGAGTGGTTAAAGCATGTTATTGAATTTCATTATTTTTATTATTAGATATTAATAAGATATCCTATATTATATTCATTACTCGTTATTCTCTACTAATAGTTCATTAAAGACTGTATATAATGACTATTTTGCACATCCCTTTCAAGATTTCAAGATTTTCTAAGGTTTATTGACATATCATATAGGCCTACACAACTGTGGTGTAGTTCTGCACTGAATGAAAAACTTGGGTCGCAGTTTCCTCAATAGTGCATTACAAGACATCTATCAATATGTGTGCATACCTCCAGCAATGTTAACTATGTTGAAGCACTTATTTTAACTGATATTATACATAATGTATTATACTCTTATAAGATGTATGTAGATATTTCATCTCCGGCCTTGTCAGGTATTGAACAATCAATAAATAAAGAACACAGAATTGTTAAATATAAAACACAGAATTTGTGTGATTATACTAAATGATTTTCAAATAAACACAACTGCATATTTAACTGTTACACATGCTGATGTAACGCAAATGTTCCAACTTGGGATCAATAAAGTATATCTTATCTTAAGCTGATCGATGGCTACTGCCATATTTGCAAAATGTGCCTCTGAACCTTGACAAGTGCATGTTTCAGGCTCATCAATTAATGTAATGTAATGTTATCAATTAACAGGAGGGGTCACACACATAAGACCAGCTGTTAAATAAAGCTCTTCTGACCTTAGCTGGCATGTGGGTATATATATTAATGCTGCCCATTATGGGCACAAGCAATTTTCACCCATTTATTAATTATATGTTTTAAATGTGAGTGTTTCCTATCCCCTAAACCTCCCATGGGAGCCTGCCTGCAGACCTCCACTCTCAGGACAGTTCCGGTGCAGACCTCCACTCTCAGGACACCTCAGGAAGTGACGATTCTGACGTGTTTTTTTCCCGCCCACCGAAGGACTCGTTTGATGGAAGTTTTCAAATCAGACTCATCACGGAGGTGATAAGTCCGACCACCGTGCACTTTGGGTCGGCCTTGGTCAAGCCCTTTTGACCCCCCCAGCCTGGTTCTCGTAAAAGTTTTTCGCTCTAATGACACCATGGAGGAATGTAACGGGAGTTGACAGGGGACTCTGCCCGCCTCACGAGTGCCTATTTTCGGACACTTTTTTTCACATTTCCCCGGTTTTATTATGTTTTTGGCTATTTCACCCGGTTTCTACCGGGGACATTGCCCGGTCTCGGGTGTCCCCCCACGTCCCCCCCCCCCACACTCATCCCTATATTAACGGATTTTGACCATTTTTGTTGCATTTTTCTCCTCTCCTCTCACTGATCGAATGGCAAACGCGACCCACTGTCGGAGGGCAGTGGGCCTCCGCCGATATGAAGCGTAACCAAGACGCACCGTCCAGGGGTCCCACGGGTCCCGCAGCGGGGTGGAGGTTCCCAGCTGGAACCTCCCCACCTCCGCCGCGGTGCACCCGGAAAACACGGTTGTTTCTCGAACCTTCCACTGTTGTCTAGCGGGTGTAACTAATAATAAGTGTCAGTGCTATTTTATGTTGTATTAGCGTGCATTTCCTGTTCGGAAAGTGGTGCTGTACTGAGAGTAAACAATACAAGGTGTCCCTATTTTTATATATATCTATATTTACTTTATGTATATAATAAGTGTCAGTACAATTTTATTTTGTATTTGCGTGCATTTCCTGCGGCTGTACTGATAGTAACTACAATACAAGGTGTCCGTATATATCTATATATATATAAATATAATATAAGTGTCACGATCCGTCACGATCCGATTTTATTTTATATTTGCGTGCATTTCCTGTTTGGAAAGTGGCACTGTACTGATAGTGGTGATTTTATTTTTGGAATTCTTAGCGTGCACTTCCTGTACTGACAGTGGAGGACCCGTTCAAATCCAGTTTTGGACAGTCTGCCGTGGTTCCATCCGATTTCAAGTGCTGTTCGAGAATCGGCTTAACCCTCGGAGCACACTCTCCAATCACAGAGCTTGAGGACTATCACGGGGTTTGTCAAACAGAGCACATGGTGTAGTCCAAACGATAGCTGGGGATTCTGGGTAGTGTAGTGTCTTCTGCCATCCTTTACTCAGAACAAATATTTGTTTCTCCGAATCGAAGGGGAAAAATACAAAAGCATTGTACACAATTGAAACCAATCAATGTTGTGTAATTAACAAGGATAATCTGGTGTTTTTTAGTCGATGAGTAGTGCAGATATCACTGTGACATCAATCGACAGTAAGGGGAATACTTACTTCCGGGTGTACAATTCTCCGTTATCCAATGGGAATGGACGCTCACATTGCCTTTAAGGGCAGCCGACATAAACGAATGCCGTGCTTCCATGAGCGTCAAATCCCGACGCAGATGGGAATACATTGCAATCAGTTGAAAGCTATTTGCGTCCCTTTATGACGCTGAAGGAGCCTCGGAGCGTCACAACTGCACGCCACGGACACTGACCAAATGTCGCTATTGGACGCTTAGGGAGTGAGAGTGTGTTGGTGTGAACACCCCTAACGCTCACTCTGAAGAACTGTGTGTGAACACTCCTAACGCTCACTCTGAAGGACTGTGTGTGTGAACACTCTGAAGGACTATAAAGCAGCATTTGGATTGAGTTGTACGACCTTCATTTAAAAACAAATAATCAGACACAAACAAGCTAATCTTAATTCTAAAGCAACATTATTGTTTGTTATGTTGAACGGCTTCAGAACAGCATCACAGTGCTCGCTCTGCCCTTCTCCCACAGCAGCTCTATGTGTCGCTCTGCCCTTCTGCCACAGCAGCTCAATGCTCGCTCTGCCCTTCTCCCACAGCAGCTCTATGTGTCGCTCTGCCCTTCTGCCACAGCAGCTCAATGTGTCGCTCTGCCCTTCTGCCACAGCAGCTCAATGTGTCGCTCTGCCCTTCTCCCACAGCAGCTCTATGTGTCGCTCTGCCCTTCTACCACAGCAGCTCTATGTGTCGCTCTGCCCTTCTACCACAGCAGCTCTATGTGTCGCTCTGCCCTTCTCCCACAGCAGCTCTATGTGTCGCTCTGCCCTTCTACCACAGCAGCTCTATGTGTCGCTCTGCCCTTCTCCCACAGCAGCTCTATGTGTCGCTCTGCCCTTCTACCACAGCAGCTCTATGTGTCGCTCTGCCCTTCTCCCACAGGAGCTCTATGTGTCGCTCTGCCCTTCTCCCACAGCAGCTCTATGTGTCGCTCTGCCCTTCTACCACAGCAGCTCTATGTGTCGCTCTGCCCTTCTCACACAGCAGCTCTATGTGTCGCTCTGCCCTTCTACCACAGCAGCTCTATGTGTCGCTCTGCCCTTCTGCCACAGCAGCTCTATGTGTCGCTCTGCCCTTCTCCCACAGCAGCTCTATGTGTCGCTCTGCCCTTCTACCACAGCAGCTCTATGTGTCGCTCTGCCCTTCTGCCACAGCAGCTCAATGTGTCGCTCTGCCCTTCTCCCACAGCAGCTCAATGTGTCGCTCTGCCCTTCTGCCACAGCAGCTCAATGTGTCGCTCTGCCCTTCTCCCACAGCAGCTCTATGTGTCGCTCTGTCCTTCTCCCACAGCAGCTCTATGTGTCGCTCTGCCCTTCTCCCACAGCAGCTCTATGTGTCGCTCTGCCCTTCTACCACAGCAGCTCTATGTGTCGCTCTGCCCTTCTACCATAGCAGCTCAATGTGTCGCTCTGCCCTTCTACCACAGCAGCTCAATGTGTCGCTCTGCCAGTGCCAGATAAAACAAGACTGTTTGAACATCTCATTGAATCCATCTGAAGATGAACCCGTTCTGAGACGTCCCTGCTCTTCAGCTCCGCAGCCCAACTCATCCTGGCTAGCTGCCGCTCGTGTCACAGGGCTGAAGGTGAACGTATCCGAGGAATGCTGCGAGTTAAAGCCCTATTTTTAGCCTGATGTTTCCCCCTGGAGAGCAACGCAGCATTTCCCTCTGCACTCCTAGCCCCTGCAAACCTTTCCATGATGTCATGGTGGCTGAGAGCAACTGGAGAAGCGGATCACATCAACTGGAATCTCCTCAATCAGCCGCTCAGCCAGCATGTAGGCGACAGAGACCGTCTAAAGAGGAGGCGGTTGCTGGCCGTTGACAGGATATCCATACAGCTCACTCATATGCTCCTATATGTGAAAGATACATCTACATAATTGTTATACTTTGAAATATAAAAAAAACGCAGAGACTGGATGAAAGGTATTGGAGCGTGGAGCATACTGATTCAAATGCTATCCGCTCCGGGATTTCTATTCTTCTTGTACTCTCTCTTTTACTTTTTACTAAGTAATACTATAGTATTACCTAAGTAATACTATAGTATTACTTAGGTAATACTATAGTATTACTTAAGTAATACTATAGCATTACTTAGGTCCTCCCATTTTAGATTTGTATCGGCTGGAATCGGAGAAATACGGTTTAATTCTTACTTTGTTGTGAAGGTAAATTAATAAAACAAATAAAATAAAATGAAGCTCAACATAAGCAAATATAAAAAAGAAGGAACATGGCGGTCTTTAATAATTATTAATAAATAGAGATAGAGTAATGTGTGGTCATGGCGGGGGACAACACATTACACATGGTGGGTATATTTAAATGCTTTCTCTTCCCGCAAACGAAAATAAATAAATATGTCTTGAACTTCCAATATTGCTATTTTTAACTATTTTTGTGTGTGTGTGTGTGTGTGTGTGTGTGTGGTGTGTGTGTGTGTGTGTGTGTGTGTGTGTGTGTGTGTGTGTGTGTGTGTGTGTGTGTGTGTGTGTGTGTGTGTGTGTGTGTGTGTGTGTGTGTGTGTGTGTGTGTGTGTGTGTGTGTGTGTGTGTGTGTGTGTGTGTGTGTGTGTGGATGCTGGTATCTCATAACAGGGATGTATTCTCTCAGTGAATGATCTTTAATTCAGTCGTTTTTAAAGATCTACTTTTCTATTGAAGTACTTTTATGATGTCATACATGTGGTCACTGTAACAGTCCTTAGCATGGGGGCATCAGTAACACAATCATAGAGTGAGGCCTAAGTTTGGACCGGCCGTTCCTCCAACTCTCTTTCCTCCCTGCTTTCATACATGTCTCTACTTCCCATCATAGGAGCAGGCGGTGAGAGAGGCTCACTGGTGGCTCACTGGTGGCTCACTGGTGGCTCACTGGTGGCTCAGTGTGTTGGGTCTCCTTTGGGTCTCGGATCACAGATGCTGGTTGTGTTCTGGTTTCTCAGTGGAAGCTGTACTTCACCACTTCTTCATGGGGGTTCAACATGAAACACAGTTACCTGATACAAATGTAGACAGCACTGTTTTCATTACTTAGAGGCGTGGGCAGCGCGCGGTTTGGCAGCACAGGCCCATCTAACACTTGCAGTAAAACAGCTCTCATTGCTCCAGCCTGGCTCTCCGTGCCGCGCCGCGTGGATTCCTCTCTGATTCGACGGTGGCCAGAGTTGGGGAGGTTTCTCTCATCTGGAGGGAATTAGTGTGTGATGCTGATAGACATGATCGGCCCAACACTTGATGGTTGCGTGCAGCTCCACAGGGCTCTGCACAGCTCGCTGTTTGTGTAGCCCTGTGCCCCTACACTGACTGATGTTATCAGAGGGAATTAACTAAGCTGATTATAGACAATCATCCATTGCACAATAGCTTTCACCTCATTTCTGTGGTTACAAATATGTTTTAATGAAAATATATTATCGTAGACAATAATAAATAAAGAGAGGCACACATGTTTACCTTAGTATCCTCATTATTGAGCGTATGCGGACCTGCCAGGCGTTTTATCCGAGCTCCGATCTGCAGGAAACCTCAGCGCCGTGACAGCGTCTCAGCAGCAGGTGGAATGTGCTGATCTTTCCTGCTGTTGATTTTAACTCCTAATTCATCCGTGAAATGACTCACATGTTCATTCATCATCCGAGCAAGCGCAGATCAACAGGCCCCGAGAGCAGGAGCAGTTGATGGATCGTACGTTTCTAAGGGCGAATATTACCTCACTCCACACGGCAGTAAACACATGTATTATTTATCAGACCAGTCGTCGTGATGTGATGAAAAACACAAGGGAAATAAATACTTGTCTCCAACAGGAAGGTTAACAAAATAAACCCAGGGACTGTTTGCAGTACCGACCCATGTTTATAGTTGGTTTTATATTTAGTTATACTACAATGAAACATATTAAAGGTGTATCAGAGTCTGTGAGCTCCGACACATACAGAACATGTTACTCTGTTGCAAAAAGCCGCACACTTCCTCCTGCCAAGTGCTCTGTTGACTGGACATTGATCGCAGATTTCTTTTCTGGTTGTAAGCTTTGAAAAATGCGCCTGCCTGGGCCAAGTGCTGTTCACCTATCTGGAATGTACAGTTAAAATTGCTTTGCGGTTAATATAAATACAGGCCGCGGCCGTGGAGTGCAGAGCGATGGCAGGCCCTTGTGTGGAGTTCAGGCAGCTCTTAGTCACGGGCTCTTCCAGTGAAGTCAGAAGTGCTCATGTTAGCTTTATGTTGATACATCTGTACGGGAGTGTGTGTGTGTGTGTGTGTGTGTGTGTGTGTGTGTGTGTGTGTGTGTGTGTGTGTGTGTGTGTGTGTGTGTGTGTGTGTGTGTGTGTGTGTGTGTGTGTGTGTGTGTGTGTGTGTGTGTGTGTGTGTGTGTGTGTGTGTGTGTTCTGCTGCTGCTGCCCTGCATCGCTGACAAGTCGTTAAGAAGATGAGGTCACACTGAGGACCCATCAGTCATTAACAAATCAATAATCAGAAATGTTCTTTTTATATATATATAGATGATATTGTCTTAAAGGTCACCTATTAGGCAAAATCCACTTTGTCATGTATTTTATACATAAATGTGTCCCCTCTGTGTAAAGAGACTCTGAACGTTTCAGGGACAAAGACCCCTCTCTTTTTGTCCTGATCCATTTCTATAAAGATGTGTCTGAAAATGAGCTGATCAGATTTTAGCCACTTTGTGATGTCACTATGTTTTTTGGGGTTGTGCAACCATTAGCCAATAACCACCAAGGTAACCCCCCCCCCCCCTTACCTTATCGACTGAATCTCCTCCTAGAGAACCATTACGTCTTTTAACCAATCATCTCTCAGAGGGGCTTATGGGATGCTGCAATGATCTGTTTGGTGTTTCAGCCAATCACATCAGAGACAAGTTCTGTGTATATCTGACACCTATAATATATTGAATTAGAGGGGACTTCTAAGAGTTCATTTAGATTTTATGGACAAATGTTCAATTGTTTTTTAAATCTGTTTCATTTCAGAATGTCATTGTCACCATGCATGGCACTATCATTTGGTCTGATCACATATCCAAGGTGGTAATAGAGATATCTCCTTTCAGGCCTCAGAGAAAGAGAGCACAAGACAGACAGACTTTCAGGCCTCAGAGAAAGAGAGCAGAAGACAGACAGACTTTCAGGCCTCAGAGAAAGAGAGCAGAAGACAGACAGACTTTCAGGCCTCAGAGAAAGAGAGCAGAGGACAGACAGACTTTCAGGCCTCAGAGAAAGAGAGCAGAGGACAGACAGACTTTCAGGCCTCAGAGAAAGAGAGCAGAGGACAGACAGACTTTCAGGCCTCGGAGAGAGAGCAGAAGACAGACAGACTTTCAGGCCTCGGAGAGAGAGCAGAAGACAGACAGACTTTCAGGCCTCAGAGAAAGAGAGCAGAAGACAGACAGACTTTCAGGCCTCAGAGAAAGAGAGCAGAGGACAGACAGACTGTCAGGCCTCAGAGAAAGAGAGCAGAAGACAGACAGACTTTCAGGCCTCAGAGAGAGAGAGCAGAAGACAGACAGACTTTCAGGCCTCGGAGAGAGAGCAGAAGACAGACAGACTTTCAGGCCTCGGAGAGAGAGAGAGCAGAGGACAGACAGACTTTCAGGCCTCAGAGAAAGAGAGCAGAAGACAGACAGACTTTCAGGCCTCAGAGAGAGAGAGCAGAAGACAGACAGACTTTCAGGCCTCAGAGAGAGAGAGAGCAGAAGACAGACAGACTTTCAGGCCTCGGAGAGAGAGAGAGCAGAGGACAGACAGACTTTCAGGCCTCAGAGAAAGAGAGCAGAAGACAGACAGACTTTCAGGCCTCAGAGAAAGAGAGCAGAAGACAGACAGACTTTCAGGCCTCGGAGAGAGAGAGAGCAGAGGACAGACAGACTTTCAGGCCTCAGAGAAAGAGAGCAGAAGACAGACAGACTTTCAGGCCTCAGAGAAAGAGAGCAGAGGACAGACAGACTTTCAGGCCTCAGAGAAAGAGAGCAGAAGACAGACAGACTTTCAGGCCTCAGAGAAAGAGAGCAGAGGACAGACAGACTTTCAGGCCTCAGAGAAAGAGAGCAGAGGACAGACAGACTTTCAGGCCTCAGAGAAAGAGAGCAGAAGACAGACAGACTTTCAGGCCTCAGAGAAAGAGAGCAGAGGACAGACAGACTTTCAGGCCTCAGAGAAAGAGAGCAGAGGACAGACAGACTTTCAGGCCTCAGAGAAAGAGAGCAGAAGACAGACAGACTTTCAGGCCTCAGAGAAAGAGAGCAGAAGACAGACAGACTTTCAGGCCTCAGAGAAAGAGAGCAGAGGACAGACAGACTTTCAGGCCTCAGAGAAAGAGAGCAGAAGACAGACAGACTTTCAGGCCTCAGAGAAAGAGAGCAGAGGACAGACAGACTTTCAGGCCTCAGAGAAAGAGAGCAGAGGACAGACAGACTTTCAGGCCTCAGAGAAAGAGAGCAGAAGACAGACAAACTTGTTCTAGCAATGCTAGCACTGGCTTTCATAGCAGTGTGAATAAGAAGAGCAAAGGTTAGTGGCTGTGCAGTCTGCTGCAGGCCTGCAGTTACAGTTTTGAAATAACCATTTATAATCATGATGATGAGGAGGGTTTCAATAAGATATTTCATTATTGGTGCAATTGTTTATTACACATAATTAATTAAGCTCCATGCTCCATGCTCCATGCTGCATGCTCCATGCTGCATGCTCCATGCTCCATGCCCCATGCTCCATGCTCCATGCTGCATGCTCCATGCTGCATGCTCCATGCCCCATGCTCCATGCCGCATGCTCCATGCTCCATGCAGCATGCGGCATGCTCCATGCAGCATGCTCCATGCTCCATGCAGCATGGATAACTGTGATGTATATTGGTATTATCTTATTGGCTGACTGACACTTGAAGAGTCTTTCAGGAGGGGAAATAGATTATATTATCCACTGGAAACAAAAACTCAGCTGGGAGGCTTTGAACTTTCCGTGATTGCTGCTAATATGTTCTGTGGATATGAGGACAAATGTAATATCGAGGGAATTAAAGGGCTTATTCCAGAAGCTTACATTCAACGTTTTCATTACTGGTTAGTTCTTCACGAAGGCAGGCAATTAAAGAAGTGCCCTCTTTCATCTGTCACCACAGATACCAGCCATATTATTACTATGAACACTTTAAAAGCTTCCCTGGAATGAATGTGGACACAGAACACACTGAGGGAGACAGGAAGAAGAACACTTATCATATGTACATGTTTCAGAGGTTTCAGGAATCACAGCACTCTTAAGTTCAGAGCAACAGTGACAGGGATCTGATCTGTGTAATGATTCATTCATCAGAGAGAGACAGACCTAGGATTATCTATCTCTCCAAACTCCGGAAAAGATTAGGTCATTGCGTTCATCCGGCTATTTTTAGAGCCCCTTAACGGTGGCATATTAAACAAAACGTTAAGAAATTCAATTAAGAAACCAGTCGCCCACAATGACCTGAAAATAACCCAGAGTGATTCTAAAACAAAGGCTCCGCTCTGCCGCCTCACATGTGGTTTGGAAACAGGAGTGCTTCAAACCACAGATTCTTAGGGGCTGTGGAGATTAATGAAGAGTTTCTTTTTCCAGGTGTTGTATTGTGGATACAAGAGCTTTGGGAGGTGAATTTTAACCAAGGGGAGAAATCCTCACAGTAGAAATGAAAACAGTAACACAATATACAGCTCTGATCCGGCTCAGATCCGAGAGCAGCATTCCAGAGCGGAGAGAAGAGGAGGATGGCTCTCAGATCGATCACATGGATGTGAATGTGGGCTCCATAGATTCAGGGTCATATATTCCCACTGGAGCTATTTCAGTTTGTGAAAATGTACTTTGATAACATATTTTCCCTCAAACCTTTGATAAACACTGTATGACACCGTGACATACAGTGAATATCAGTTAAAGTGCTATCTAGTCCATACTCTCATTTTTCTTCAGTTTTGCGCCGTCCCGTTCAAATAAAATCGCCGCCAATCACATTTCCACGCTCGCGCCAGCAGTCAGTTTCATTATAACTTGGTTTTAACTTTCGTGGGGTTTTTGTGGGGATTTGCTAAACTATACATTTTTGGAAAGGGTATTGTATAAGGAATCAGAAAATCCATGTTTACATTTGCCCAGATGTCTATATGGCGGCCATATTGGAATTTCCAAAATGGCCGCCGTAAAATGTAGGTTTTGTGATATCGCGGCTTCTAAATAAGCTGGAACATTGATTTTAACTTCTAAACCTACATTTTCAGGGTCAAGGAATCCAATGGTGGTAGTTACAAGGGTACTAAATGTTACAACATTAACCCTTCGATGCATGAGTCGGTTGAAAATGACCTGTGCAAAGTTGGTTGGACCTGCTGAAAAGCTGGAAACTAAAAAGAGGACCAGAGTTGTTGACCGAGCCACACTGACTGTGAGCCAGAATATCATGTATGGGTTCAAATCCAGTGCACGGGTAAAGTACAAGTCAATCAGTGAATCAGCATCATTTAGGTCACCCCATGCACGACAGAACCCACAGGTTTTGGGACTGGCACTGACTATCCACCATGACACACGCAACAAGAAGCTGATGAATCAGCTCAAGGCTCAAGGCTACTCTGTGTAATGTCTGTGTTAGTATTTTTCTTGTCCTTTTCTATCTTTGGGTTTCCTGTTTTATTTTGTAAAGTGTTCACCCCCGTTTCCTGCCTGTTTGCTTTCTGTCGGTTTCCCTCTCTGATTACCCAATTGTGTTCACCTGGTACCTATGTGTTTTCTCCTCCCTCCTCACCTGTCTCGTGTTTATGTGATTAGTCCTGGGTGTATTTAAGTTCTGGGTTTTCTGTCTCTCTTTGTCGGGTTGTCTTGTGTGATAACTAAGTTCGTCGGTGAGTGTTCTGTTTGTCTTTGTCGATATAGGTATCATAGCCTTGAAATAAAGGAGTTTTCAGTTATATCTTCATTTGGGTCCTACTTCCAACACAAACCGTAACACTCTGTTTCACATGGTCGTGCCCTTCTCATGGAAACTGCTCTGGCCAATGCTGTTGTAGAAAACACCAGAGCGCACTAAGGCCTCTCTGTACCACCATTCCTGAGGAAGGGGACCTTTGTGTTTTTTGCAGCAGATAACACAGACTTTGCCGAGGACACTCGTGATGGGAAAGGAACCACCCACGGGACGATCACTGCAGTGTACCAGAAGATTGATCCTTCTAAAGAACCTGTTGCAGAGCCTCTCATCGTAGGTGATGCACAGAGTCTATCAGTCACTCCCTACCATGTAGACATACTTCACTGTGACAAGCCAACACCGCAGCATGCCAAGAGGTCAGAACAGTTTGCCATCAGCAAGGGAATCTCAGAATCCTATCAGCTGACACATCTAGGATGGGTTGTTGCATCTGCATTATCCAGAATGAAAGCAGGAGAAACTTCCAGCAATATTCCAGGCTGGGCAGGATACAACTCACTGTTGTCTGAAAGCCTTCCCTTGACACAGGTTGGAGCCTTGCCACTATTGCCAGAGGTGGCACACGAGTGGTCATGTGGACTGTGATCATGCAAGCAAATCAGCTGAGGAAGTTGGCAGTTGGGGAAGATCACCCCACAGTCATTACCTTTGACATGGCCCTCTATGAGAAGGTGGTGCAGGTCCTAGATGCCAGACCTGACCTGAAACAGATGGTTGTTCCCAGACTGGGTAAGCTGCATGTCATCATAGCTGCCCTCAGAGCTCTTGGTGCCTCCATGGAGAACTCAAGTTCTTCAAGGACAACCCACAACTGAAATATGTGTGCCTGAAGGCAACCGAGGGAGTAGAAGCTGCCTGCTCGGAGGGTAAAGACATCAAGGCTGAATCTGTGAAGCAAGTCAACAGGACCCTCCTTTGCCATGGATCCATCGCAGACATGCATGACTTGAGGATCAATCACCCTCAGACCTGGGAGGAACTACACGCAGGTAATATATCTGTCACCAAGAGTGTCATTCCCTTTGTGTCTGTTGGGGCAGACCACGCATGCGAACATCTGAACAAGCTGATGAAGATTCGCTCTGGGATTATTGGCATCTCTAACAATGTCAATGTCAGAAAGAGATTTGTCATGGTCACACCAGAACTTTCACGTCTGTCGAAAGAGTTCAAGAGTCAATTTGACATGGAAGCTGACAGAACCACAGAGCACCATGAGCTTGGGCCAAGTGCAGTCAAGAGGGCACATGGTACAATCGACAAGATCAAGGCAGCCATACTCAGTCATGGAAACCCCTTTACCACTGAAGGTGACAAGCTGTACAATGTAATCACACTTGCCTACATCCCAGATGAGTATACCATAGATCTTGAATGCTGATGTCACTGGCCAGAGGTTGTATGAAGACTACGTGTCAGAGCGGATCAATGGAGATGTCAGCCTCTGGGCCCCTGTGAAGAAAGTGAACAATAAGATGTTCCTGTCTGGGCAACACACTCTCACTCCCTAAGCGTCCAATAGCGACGTTTGGTCAGTGTCCGTGGCGTCCAATTGTGACGCTCCTAGGCTCCTTCAGCGTCATAAAGGGACGCAAATAGCTTTCAACTGATTGCAATGTATTCCCATCTGCGTCGGGATTTGACGCTCATGGAAGCACGGCATTCGTTTATGCCGGCTGCCCTTAAAGGCAATGTGAGCATCCATTCCCATTGGATAACGGAGAATTTTACACCCGGAAGTAAGTACTCCTCTTACTGTCGATTGATTTTACAGTGATATCTGCACTACTCATCGACTAAAAAACACCAGATTATCCTTGTTAATTACACAACATTGATTGGTTTAAATTGTGTACAATGCTTTTGTATTTTTCCCCTTCGATTCGGAGAAACAAATATGTTTTCTGAGTAAAGGATGGCAGAAGACACTACACTACCCAGAATCCCCAGCTATCGTTTGGCCTACACCATGTGCTCTGTTTGACAAACCCCGTTTTTTTCACCATTCATTCCGATGGCTGGCGTCTATGTCACGTGATCTTCAAATGTCTCCCTGCAGAAAAAGAAAACATGGCCGAACTTCGTTTTATTCTGGGTGTAAAATGCCTATTTTAAAGTTAGTTTGGCCATTAAAATGCGTTTTGATGTCATTTGATGCGAGAAATATGAGTTGTTATTTCAGATTATGTGTGCAGTGGATGTACATGATCTTTAGTTTGCTAGTTATTACGAAGATTACTTCAGGAAATCGCGACGTTTTCATTGTTACCAAGGTGGTTGCTAGGGACGCTGCTATCGATATTATTTCTGTTATGTTGTGTAACTGTTTAATGGTGTTATCTTTATTGCTACCCCCTTCCCCGTCAATGTATAGTGTTGGTCCACAGCCTAAACATATTAGTTTAACAAAATCCGCATCTAAAGATAGCCTACGTTATTTCCCCCCTGTGCAATTCCAGTCTCACATCTCAGAGCACACCGTCATTAACAAATACCGGAAACAGACCGAAATAATAATAATACCTTATTCCGAGTGTGCTTGCTTTTCTCTTTGAAAGTCATCACATAACGGCACTGTAATACACGGTTCGGCTGCATTACATATTACATATCTGCCGTAGTTCTGTATTTATAGAGCCCTGATGAGAAGACAAACATGAGGAACTGAAAACGTGACGTGGATCATAAATATATCAGCCATTAAACAACATCTTACATTTCTTTTCACACAATGCGTCTCCTTGCAGTATCAACACTAATTCGGCTCACTTTTATATTTGATCCAATTGGTAGATAGGCTGTATTTACACCATAAAGGTGCACAGCTGATATCAAGGGACACCTGGTGGTTAAAGCATGTTATTGAATTTCAATATTTTTATTATTAGATATTAATACGATCCCTATAAAGTATATTCATTACTCGTTATTCTCTACTAATTGTTAATTAAAGACTGTATGTAATGACTATTTTGCACATCCCTTTCAAGATTTCAAGATTTTCTAAGGTTTATTGACATATCATATAGGCCTACACAACTGTGGTGTAGTTCTGCACTGAATGAAAAACTTGGGTTGCAGGTTCCTCAATAGTGCATTACAAGACATCTATCAATATGTGTGCATACCTCCAGCAATGTTAACTATGTTGAAGCACTTATTTTAACTGATATTATACATAATGTATTATACTCTTATAGATGTATGTAGATATTTCATCTCCGGCCTTGTCAGGTATTGAACAATCAATAAATAAAGAACACAGAGTTGTTGAATATAAAACACAGAATTTATGTGATTATACTAAATGATTTTCAAATAAACACAACTGCATATTTAACTGTTACACATGCTGATGTAACGCAAATGTTCCAACTTGGGATCAATAAAGTATATCTTATCTTAAGCTGATCGATGGCTACTGCCATATTTGCAAAATGTGCCTCTGAACCTTGACAAGTGCATGTTTCAGGCTTATCAATTCATGTAATGTAATGTTATCACAGGGGTCACACACATAAGACCAGCTGTTAAATAAAGCTCTTCTGACCTTAGCTGGCGTGTGGGTATATATAGTAATACTGCCCATAATGGGCACAAGCAATTTTCACCCATTTATTAATTATATGTTTTAAATGTGAGTGTTTCCTTTCCCCTAAACCTCCAGGGATGTACACAGTTTAATACTGGCAACTTCTTATTATGGGAAATACGAAAACGTCTTTTAAAACTACAACTCCCAGTAGAGACGTGCCATAGAGAACATGTTGCGAAACAGAATAGCCAGCATGTGTAGTTCTGGGGACGGGGTGGGGGAGGGGACGCGGTGGACCCGTTCAAATCCAGTTTTGGACAGTCTGCCGTGGTTCCATCCCATTTCAAGTGCTGTTCGAGAATCGGCTAACCCTCGGAGCACACTCTCCAATCACAGAGCTTGAGGACTATCACGGGGTTTGTCAAACAGAGCACATGGTGTAGTCCAAACGATAGCTGGGGATTCTGGGTAGTGTAGTGTCTTCTGCCATCCTTTACTCCTGGGAATGGACGCTCACATTACCTTTAAGGGCAGCCGACATAAACGAATGCCGTGCTTCCATGAGCGTCAAATCCCGACGCAGATGGGAATACATTGCAATCAGTTGAAAGCTATTTGCGTCCCTTTATGACGCTGAAGGAGCCTAGGAGCGTCACAATTGGACGCCACGGACACTGACCAAACGTCGCTATTGGACGCTTAGGGAGTGAGAGTGTGTTGGTCTGGGAACAAAAAGATTACAGTGAAACTCAGGGACATGTGGATCTGAAGGAGACCAAGGACCTGTTTGCAAGGCTGATGGTACTAGCCAGGTCAAACCGAGACATCAACCAGAAAGAGGCCATAGGAAACTATGAATTTACTCTAACACCAAGGGCACTGTTCGTTCTTTTAACCTGTTAAGCCCCGAGCCTGTTTTTTCAGGTCTCAGGCTCGAAAATGACATTCCCAGAACAAATGACCATATCTTCCCTTCTAAAAGGGTTAAATTAATAATCTTTTTTCTCAAAGCAAGGTTACACCTGTGAGTTGGATGTAGAAGTGTCAGCATCAATATAGATGTTTTTATTTTAAAGTCAATTCAGATTGAACACAGTAAAAATGTAAATTATTGTGTCCATCCAAAAAAAAAAATTACTTATAGTGAAAACCACCCTTGAATGATGGTAAAATAGACTAAAAGCTTTATGAATCCAAACTACAACATATAATAAGTACCCTGTATCAAGATTTATGCAAAACAAGTGAAATGTGACTTTTTTAGAGAGATTTAGCACAAAAAAAACACTTCCGGGGTAATTTGGGTGAATTTTTCCATATCTCTGGCCCCCCTTGGTTGATTTTGCTGATTGACATCTCTTGCTGTCCGTCAGAGCCAATGGAATGGAGGGGAACTCCCACATACTCCTTATTTGGTAATGTGTGTGTGTGAGACTGCCGCATAGCCAAGACCGGAAGCTGCGATAACTTTTACTCTCCGATTTTTACATAAAAATGGAATTATGGATTATAAATTAAAAAAAGTATTACCCAGAATCATTATCAACCTATGGATTAACCGATTCAGCCGCGTTTTTTCTCGTTTTAATGCCATTGAACCAGTCTTTTGATCAGATTGACAGCTACGGTGAGACGATCTCCCGTAAAAGATCCGTAAAGGTACGTGTTGTGTCAAGAATTCGGATCACTCAGTGATTATATATATATATACCTAAATAATCTGTGGAACCTCAGCTTTAATCGGATATCTTGTATGTGCAGCTACGATAAGTAATAAGGGTATCTTTTATCTTGAGTTCTGTGCCAAAGTGCGTTAGCATTTTTCGCTCAGGGGTCATTTGGATGCTTCTTATGAAACTTGTGTTTTGTTTTGGTAAAAATGGTTTGTATCGTCAGTTAGCTGAGTTTATTCCCGTTAATCTGGTATAACACATTAATAGGTTATTAAATATTAAGATCCCCTTAGGCTTAACAGGCTAATGGAACAATCCTGCCATGCCATGACAAGTCCAAGTTAATCAATCTCCTTGAGAAGCTGACAAAAGAAGATGTGCCCCATGAAGACCATCAGCTGCCTCAAGCTAGAAGTACTACCCACCAAGATGCAATGGATACAGGATTAACAGACACATCTACTGATCAGCCAAGTCGAAAGATAGCACTGGTGGGTGGCATGGTGCTTGTGCAGAGGCTGAGCAAAAAACCAGCCACTGTAGTGACAGTCAAGGATCTGAGTGGCTGCTTCAATGACAGACTGATGTCACTAACAAGATATAATGATGAAATCATCCTTGTGTTCGACACATACAGGACAGATTCTCTGAAGAGTGCAACCAGAGATAAACGAAGACAAGGAAAAGCTATCCAGTACCAAGTCAGAGATGACACCAACATCAAACACATCCCACTGAGCAGGTTCCTCTCTCATGACCAGACGAAGGCCGATCTGACTGACTATCTTGCAGCCAAAATTCTAGAACCTGACAACAGGGCCGGGGGAGGGGTTACAAGGCTTGCGTCTTGTGCTGCATTCACTTGCACTCGGACATTAGGGATTTTCTCTCATAAATGTCCGATGAGCCACAACTTTTATTTCAAAACAAAGCTGCCAACTGGGGCATGCCACCCCGGTAGATCTGCCCCTGCTTGACCGGTACTTGCTTTTGATCAAAGTCAATTCGGAAAACCCACACTCACACAGGTAGGTGGAGGTGAAGGGAATGAGCACTTTTACAGCCTTTTTGGCGAGGTGGGGGAACTATAGCCAAAAGTGTGCAAGTGACGTTTTCTGCCTGATGCTGTCTCCTCTCTCACTTTAGGTAACTTAACTAAAAATGTATCCATGTTGCCGCTCGCATTAAAGAGGACCTATCATGCAAAATGCACTTTTGTACGTCTTTTATACATGAATGTGTCCCCGGTGTGTCAGGGAACTCACCAAGTGTCAGAAAATACAACCCTCTCTCTTTTCCTCCGTACCCAAATCTCTAAAAAACGGGGCTGTAACGGATCTGATACAGACTGATCCAGATTTGAATTATTTTCTACGTCACAAAAGGGGTGCTTCGCTTAGTGGTTAATTCTCCACCTATCAGGGGAATGTGGGGTTGGGCCACGGACGGCCATTGCCGCTCGAAAGCGCTGGAGACGCTGTAGTACATATGCCAGGCCTGTAAGTGGCGATGTAGTCTGCCACAAAAGCAGCGAAGAAGACTTCCCGCGCATGGTTGCCCTTCTGTTTCCCGCTGTGGCTCTTTTTCTCCCTCCCCGAGGCAAGCGTTTTCGCCTCCTGCTTTAAAACAAATGAATAATGACTCTATAATCATATGTAAGGGATAATGTGCAGCGACGCGGTCATTATGGGGAAAAGAGCACTGACAGCTGATCAGGAGCCTGACGCGAAGCGGAGGGATCTATATTGGCAACTTAGTTGGTTGTTTTGTTGTTGCTGCAATAGTATTTTTCCACCAACTTAGTTGGTTGTTTTTCGTTGCTTCCAGTCTGTGCATTTTTTTTTTTTCATAACCCCAACAAAATGTCCGCCAATTTCAATTTCATAAATTCATCGAAATTGACACCCGATGGACACACGCATATGGAATTGTAAATTTCGCACGAAGATGGCCCCGAACCACACACGAAGGCAACATTTACATTACATTTAAGACATACAACTGCAATGAAAGTACCAAAAACAATTATGTTACAGTACTATGATACTGTACTGATATCTTCAGACTTTGTTCTTTACTTTATCCGTCTTTATATGTAGAAAATATTACGTTTTCTCCGTAATGTTGTTTCCATAACAACAACAATTTCCTGTCAACTGTCCTTCAAAATAATATATTATATCCTTTTTAGTTTCACAGAACACAAATTGGGTTATTTACATAATATATTTACATGATTTTGTTGTGCAATAAAACAACCCGATGGACACACGATAAAGGAAATGTTCAAATTCGGCTGTGATCGTAGCAACATCGGGCCATTCGTGAGGGCATCTTAAGCCATCGTATGACCGCTGGCGGAGTTTCTCAGGCTCCGGCAGCAACTTCGTGAGCGGTGCCAAAATCTTTGGCATGCCAAAAAAATTGCCGAAGGACCTTGCGAAGGTTCATTTTCGTGTTGAATTCGTGTGTCCATTTTGCCCTTCGTAAGGCCATCGTGAGGGCATCTTGTTATCCTCGGTGCCATCGGGCATTCGCCCCGATCAGGGTGAGGGCGAATGCACCGATGATAACACGAAGATGACACGATTTGACAAGATGCCCTCACGAGTGCCTTACGAAGTTGCCGCTCACGAAGTTGCTGCCGGAGCCTGAGAAACTCCACCGGCGGTCATACGATGGCTTAGATGCCCTCACGAATGGCCCGATGTTGCTACGATCACAGCCGAATTTGAACATTTCCTTTATCGTGTGTCCATCGGGTGTCAATTTCGGGACAGTGTGACAGGGCCTTTAATGAAGTCCTCCTACACATTTTGTCTGATTAACTTCAAATTTGGGAAGGACCATCTTAAGACCTTGAGGAGGGAAATGTATCAAAATCATGAGTTTTCATGCAACGATTTTGCCGTGGCCATTTGGCGATCCACTTACTTAAAGAGAAAAAGTTGCCTATGATGCTGTTCTCCCCGCCCCCTACACTGTAACCACGCACCTTTGCATAACTCATTAAGCGTTTGTCGTATACATTTGCATAAGGTATCGTTTAACTTGGCTGAGCGTGTGCAATGACACGTCAACCAGCCAGTAACCCCGACGCGCGTGGGAGTGCAATGGCCCGTTCAATACTGCTTGTAGCTTTGTAAAAATAAAAGCTACATGATTACAGCTCGGAAGCAGTCTGCCATTGTTGTTTCTGTGATCGGCGTTGTTAAGTAAATTAGCGATGTAAGCGGTGATGTCATTACCATTAGTATGAAGCACTAACTGCAAACCAAACTAAGACCAGCACGGAGCTAGAACCAAACTGATTTTCAGTGGAAAAGGTGTATATGAGTGTCTGCTTTATTAACAGGAAAGGCTTTGTGTGGTGTTGAAAAGCCCCTTTGTTCTAGATATGCTCTTCATTAAAGTGTTAAGTTGAGAATTTACCAAGAGTTTCCTCCAAATAGCTCCTAAGTGCTGCGTATACCAAAGGCCAAGTATAACATGACATCAAGGGTCATATTTTAAAGCTGAAAAAACAACAGAATACCAACTTTTATATTGAGATCACGCTCCAGCCAATGCTATGGAGGTCCTATTGGTCAAGTATGTGTTCATTACAGAAGTTCCTCAATTAACGCTCAGGACAGTTATCCTGTCTGAGAACTCTCTGTTTATGTTCATTGTCCATTTGCAGCACACCTTGGAAATTTCATTAAAATGAAGAAGAGCTAGATAAGGTATGATCCACAGTTTTCTCTTGTTTGATGTAGACTGCTGGGCGATGATACTAAGCATGGTGCTAGTTACATGTGAAATGATGAACTGGACTAGGCTGAGAGACTTTGTATTAAATAAGAACGGGAGTGTGGGTCGAAATAAGTAAATGTGATCTTTGATGTCACTATTTCCTTTAGTTGAGCCTTACCAACATTCACCTTTTGTTCAACAATGCTGTGCATAGCCTTATCATGACCATCGTCACCCTTTCCTTTCTTACCAACCACTTAACTCAACTCAACTATTCAAAACATATCATTTGACAAACTACGTTCACACATATATATATATATATATATATATGTCTTTCAGCATTGATCACAAATGACATTCAAATGTTTATACTAAAATACATATACGAGTTGAAATCAATATGAAATTCTCAAAATGATGGATGGCAAGTATTACGGTCTCTAATGGCTTTTAAAGCTAAGACAACATAAAGAGTACTTCTACAACAGTCACCTGAAGGATAGGCCACTGGACTTTATTTACAATTAATGGTAGGAACATATATTTATTCTTTTGTGTTAAATAGCAGAATTGAATTTGCCTATTTTACATGAATAGAAAAAAACTAATATTTTTAAAAAGTCTGATGTGAAATATGCAATGAATGTGACTGTGATACCAGCCAGTGCAGTGCAGAGTGTGTGTGAGGCACTTCATGACTGGGAAGGGGATGGGGCTTGTGCGGTGTTGTGAAACAACTGTTCTTTAGCCTGCTGCTGCATTTCCTAGGGCTCCTGTACTGAGGCCCTGAGGGGAACCCAGTCTCACTGCATCTCGTGTTGTAGTCTCTAAATGTAATCTAGTGATTCGTGTACACAGACAAGATTTCTCCCTTTTTTTCGTGTCACACAGAACCATTTTAAAAGTGGATGCTGTGCGGTTGATCAACTGTTGTCTTACTCAATATCAAGCCACAATTATTGTTTTTAATTCTTTATTTTTATTTTATAATATCTGACATTTTTGCCCTCTGTGAGGAAGAGAGTCTGGGCTCAGAATACTGGAAACGGTGTTGTTTCAAGGTTGTGTCCTTCTGTTTGTTATTCTTTTCTGAACCACACACTGTTATTTGCTCAACAGTAAGTCACAATTATCCTTGTTTTGTTTTTGTTTGTTTTTTTATTATTATTATTTTTTATTCTTGTTTATTAACTACACCACTGGGTCATGTTATGAAGATCTTTTCTGTGTTGCTGTGGGGTTCTTCCATCGGTTTGGTGTTACAAATATAAACAATATCCGGTAATAAGCCTTTTTAACTATCAACATAGTTATTTTGCCAGGCAACAGCTTGGGTTCAGGTTGATTCACAAATCTGTAACAAGAACCCTTCTTTTTTATTTCAATATGTTTGGTAGGCCTAACGGAATACTTGAATGTAAATTAAAATGTAAAGGAATGTGTGTATTACAAAATACATCTGCCATAAACTGTCTTATATCAGAGTTTATACATGTGTTTATTTCCCATAATTAGAAGTTGCCAGTATTAAACTGTGTACACCCTTGGCCGTTTAGGGGATGGAAAAACACACTGGTGTTATCAAATAAAAATAATAGAATTGACCATAATGGCCAGCATTGATATACCCACATGACAGCTGAGGTCAGAAGAGCTTTATTGAACAGCTGGTCTTATGTCTGTGACCCCCTTGTTAATTGATAAGCCTTGAAACATGCACATGCAAATATGGCAGTAGCCATCCACCATCTTCAGATTAACATGATGTTGAGAAATTATTGATTTTAATAACTATTTAAAAGCAAAACCATAACGGAAAACCACAACCTTAAATACATAAGTTTATTGTGATAAACTCGCTTGACATTGCAGAAAAAGGTGGTAGGCAGCAGTGGTATAAAGACTATAACTAAGTCAATGTACTCAAGTACTGTAGACTACAGTACTTGAGTACATTGTCTTAGTTACTTTATATATTACTTTATCTATATTTGTACTTCTACTCAACACTACAATTCAGAGGTAAATGGTATACTTTTATTCCACTACATGTATTTAATACCTTTAGTTACTTTGCAGATTCTGATTAATGATGTGAAATATAAACAACCTTTAAATCAGACTTTAGTTCCACCTGGAGTAAAATTATTGTCAAGTGCCAACAATCAGGTGAGATATTTGATAGTTGATGCTTGAGAAGAATAAACATTTATCTTCAGATCCTTATTCATTACTCGTTATTCTCTAATGTTTCAATAAAGACTGTATATCATTTTGCACTTCACTCTATCAGCATTTGTGTACCTACTCATTAAACTCTCATATTCTTATTCTTCACATTTCTTATACTATCTACATATTTCTTATACAAGTATAAGAAATATAAAATCAGTTAAAATAAGTGCTGCAACATAGTAAACATTGCAGGAAAGTTGATTGTCAAGTCCCAAAAACAACTAGGCAATATATTAGACTTTAAGTACTTTGTCAGGCTTAATATTTATCTGTAGCTTTTTGCCTATAAAAGAAGTCCTTAAACCACAGTCCTGCATCGGGTGGGGTACCCGCGGAAACAATGATTCGCGGGAGGTATTTTTTCTAGGGCTGTCAAGTTAACGCGTTATTAACGCGTTAACGCAAAAAAAAAATTAACGCCACTAATTATTTTAACGCGATTAACGCATGTGTATTTTTTTTCCTCGGCCGCCCCGTAGTTTCAGAGCGCATCGAGTTTAAAATACCATCTACAAGCTGATGCTGACAGCCCCGCTCCTGCTGCCCGCTTGCAGCAGACCACACTTCCACGCTCACCGGCAGACACCGACTGGCCATCGGGAGGACCGGGAGGGTGTGTATGTGTGGCCCGAGCGAGCGAGAGAGAGACCTTACGTGCATTGTTGTTGTTGTTAGCATCTGGTGCTAGCTAGCTGCGCTAACGGATATAAGGAGCTGTTTAAATGAAAACAGAGGAGCGACATTTCGCCACAACTGCGCCGAGCACTTGACTTGATGCAGGAAGCCAGACAGCGGGACGTTGTACGAGAAGTCAGCACACTCATGATTGCAGTGCATGATTGCAGCGTCCAGGCAGCTCCCGTTCGAGCATATGCCTTGAGTTGCACATAGCTCCAACGATCCAACACACATATACACACACCCACACACACACACACACACACACACACACACACACACACACACACACACACACACACACACACACACACACCATTTGTATTGTATGAGAGAGGTTCCAGGTTGAATATTTGTAATGTTCAGAGGTTATGTGTTTAATATTCATGAGAATATTTGTCATTGTTCAAATGATAATAAACATTAGCATAAAGCATATTTGTCCACTCATATGTTGATAAGAGTATTAAAAACTTGAAAAATATTCCTCTAAGGTACATTTAGAACAGATCAAAAATGTGCGATTAATTTGCGATTAATCGCGATTAACTATGGACAATCATGCGATTAATCGCGATTAAATATTTGAATCCTAATTTTTTCATACATTTTTTTTCGGGTTCGGGTAAAACAAAGAAGATGCGGGTCGGGTCGCAGGTGTTGCATAATAAATATATTAAAATAATAATTATTTAGTTTAATGTTTAAATCCTAAGACCTCTCCCACGCGGGAACGCGCATAATCATAACCTCTGCAGCGCATCAATCTGCTGCTGAGGTGAAGCTCTCTTAAGGATTGTCATAACTCTTCCTCAAGAGCGAAATCCAACGCCTTTGGTGTCATCCTAGATGGAGAAAATAACCATATATTATGAAATTATTAACATCCAACGCTTTTTGACAAAATGCAACTGCGTGTGTTAATAATTGCACGTTTTCACTGCTCATATATATGCGGGTCCGGGTCGGGTTGCGGATTTTGTGCCGACGGGTCGGGTCGGTTTGCGGAACTAATTGGCAATATGTGTGGGTAGCGGGGCGGGTTCGGTATTGCACGTCGCGGGGCGGGAGCGGGTCTTGAAAATCCGACCCGTGCAGGACTCTGCCTTAAACTAAAGCATTCTTTAATGTTTCAATAAAGGCTAATGAGTGTCTGTTTTGCTCATCCTCCTATCAATATCTTTGGATGTCCTGCACTAAACTGTTTTATTGTAGATATCACTTTCAGTATCTTATTGATATTTTCTATTCTATATTTATATCATTGACCTAATACTTTCCCCCTAGTGTGTATCTCGTCTTTATATGTTCAATTTATTTTCATAAAATATAACATATTCAGCAAAACATGCAGCAGACATTAGCATCATACCTGCATCGCAATCAATCAATCAATCAATCAATCAATCAATCAATCAATCAATGTTTATTTATATAGCCCAATATCACAAATGTTACATTTGTCTCAGTGGTCTTCACAGTGTGTAGAGAATATCAGTATGACAATACGACACCCTCTGTCCTTAGACCCTCACATCGTACAAGGAAAAACGTCCGAAGAAAACCCACAGTTTAAAGGGAACATGGGAGAAACCTCAGGGAGAGCCACAGAGGAGGGATCCCTCTCCCAGGACGGACAGACGTGAAATAGATGCCGTGTGTAATGTGTAGCAATGATGCTAAAAGAGTCATAACCTGTGTTGGCCACTAGGTGGTACGGATAAAAAAAAAAACTGACGAGCTGGTGAAGTTTATGACGGATTTATTTTGTAATACACTCAATTATTTACATTTTCATTTACATGAAAGTATTTCCTTATGACTACAAAACATATTGAAATAAAAAAGTAGGGTTCTTGTTGCAGTGTTTGTGAATGAACCCAAGCTATTGCCTGGCAACATAATTCTGTTGATAGTTAATAAGGCTAAGCAATAGCTCACGACAGGCCTTGGTATATGCTCATTATATCACAGCTAAGGGGCGTGGTTCGACAACCCCCTTAGCTGTGATATACTGAGCATATCACGGCCTGAAGTGAGCTATTGCTTTTATAAAACGGTTACCAAGTGTGGCAATATGAAAGAAAAAAAACACTCTAATTTAAATAGTTTTTATGAGTAAATAATGATGTTCAAATAAAATAGTCCCTCTGTTGCCTTCTGCACAAAACATAGTGTGAGGTGGTTGCTATTCAACAACACTAACAGCTAGCGAACATATTAGACAGAGAGCGTTGATCCATTATTTGGCTATTTATTTACATACATAAAATAAATAGTATGGTATGTTGCCGTTTATTGTGCAGCCACTGAAAACCTGTCCAGCATCAGTGGCATGGCTTAGTATGAGGGGCCGTGTAGGCCAAAATTCAAACTCACCTCGCACACACACTACTGAAAACATCTGGCCTTGCACACACACTACTGAAATACTCTCACGTTCACTACTGAACACCTCACACACACACTACTGAACACATCTGGCCTTCCACACACACTACTGAAATACTCTCACATTCACTACTGAACACCTCACACACACACTACTGAAAATTAAGCCTCACACACACACTACTGAAAACATCTGGCCTTGCACACACACTACTGAAATCCTCTCACATTCACTACTGAACACCTCACACACACACTACTGAAAATTAAGCCTCACACACACACTACTGAAATCCTCTCACATTCACTACTGAACACCTCACACACACACTACTGAAAACATCTGGCCTTGCACACACACTACTGAAATCCTCTCACATTCACTACTGAACACCTCACACACACACTACTGAAAACATCTGGCCTTGCACACACACTACTGAAATCCTCTCACATTCACTACTGAACACCTCACACACACACTACTGAAAATTAAGCCTCACACACACACTACTGAAATCATCTCACGTTCACTACTGAACACCTCACACACACACTACTGAAATTAAGCCTCACACATACACTACTGAAATCATCTCACATTCACTACTGAACACCTCACACACACAATACTGAAAATTAACCTCACACACACACTCCTGAAAAACATTTTACTGAAAGGTTCTCAGTAGGGAATGTGCATGTGTTTCACCTATGTGTGTGTGAGGGGATTCTTGCTGTAACGGAAGTCATTCTAATGTAACGGATGTCATTCTAATGTAACGGAAGTCAGTGGTCTCTTTGCTAGCCCCGTTAGCTTCATTAGCTCCAGGCTGCTACTCCGAAGTGTTTGTTGTGTTGATGCCTGGTGGAGTATTCTTCATTGAAATATCGCACTTATCGTATGGCTCGCGGATCGCGGTTCAAACAGACCGTCCATGAATGCAGTTTATTCGGTAAGTATACTTCAAGCACTTTATTTCTTACTTGTCTTTTTATTCAGCTAACAAGCGAGACGAAGCTACATCTGTTCTAACGATGCTATCCGTAGCATACAAGTTGAAACATAATGGAGAAGTGTAAAACATTAAGAAGGATTATACTTTAAAACATAAGGCTTCTCGTGAGGTTGGTAAAATAAGGTCATGCTTGTACATTAGTTAGCTTGCTAGTTAGGTAACTGTATGCATTGTTATTGTTAATTTAAAATAGCTATGCTCGACGATGCAGACAGCTAGCGTCACATTAGTGTTGAAGAGCAGAGTACTGTATGAGATTAACCTCACTATAAGATCTGTGTATCTGAAAAATATGAATCTCACATTTCCAGTTGGTTCCAGAAATAACGTTGACGTAGATATTGCAATATGGTTTGAAACTAGCTGGAGTTGATTATTGAAGCTTACTGGTTAACGTTCATCATATTAAACGAACGAACCCAAACGTTGTTGTTTTTATTAATATTATTACCAATACTTACTTAGCATTTTATTATCATTACACTGGAGAACCGACTTATTGTGGCAGCTAGAACGTGAACATGTTAACTTATGCCTGCATTTGAGGGCGAAAATAGCTCTAGTCAATGCTTTAGGGACAAGGAAAATGATTTGTTTACATATTAGATATGACGTTATGTGTGCTTCTCTGACAATGAAGCTTATTCATTGCATTACATGTGTTGAAGATGTTTGTCTTTTACCCCTACGTGTGTGTTACAAATGAATGTGAATATGGCATAGGACAAATATTTAAATTGACTGTCTCATGAAAAACGATTCTAAAATAAAAAGGACTATACAATAATACACAATCCAACTGATAAGATACAGTAAGGGCTTTGATATCCAGCACTTTCTTTAAGGATAACAAAAAGATTATCACATGACATTTGCATGTAAAAAAGTCTGTGACCAACACATTGTTACTTTACATATATATATCTGTTTGTTTAAAGTTTCCAGGTAATGCAGGCAGACCAGAGGACGCTGACCACGAGAGACAGACCTATTCCTAAGATCAGTGAACTTCAGCATGGACTCAAAGGTACAAATAATCGAGAAACGTTCCGGTTTAAATAGATAAAGTAACAACTATAATCAGCTTTCACATTTCAATGTATTTAAGGCAATTATTATTTTACATTGTGAGAATTGCTACCATTTGTCTCTACATATTGTCTGTAAAAGACGTGGTAAAAGTGGTTCTTGCAGTGAGACAACCGAGCAGTTGAATATTATTTAATAAGATATTTTAATGTTGATTAACTGCAGACTGTTCCTTCATAATCTGATTATCTTTGTAGTACAAAGTGATGAATTAAAAAACACATTAACATTTAAAAAATACATTAAACAAACGTTTCATAAATAACACACTTGCTCTGCAATAATGTCATATGTTTCTTGTCATTTCTGTTAGGAAAGGACATACCTGAAGGACACAACTGCCTCACCGTTTTCTCAGAGGGGCAAGAAGAAAATGAAAAACTGATTTCAGATTAAAGACCAATACAGGACATTCACTAAGAAACTACACTGTTATTGTGAACACAAAGTCAAACAGGACCATCATTTGTTTGTGGCGGCTGAGCCCAGTATGGGCTCACAGATGCAGTTAGGTTTCTTCATCAGACCTGGTCCTCCTCCATCAGACCTGGTCCTCCTCCATCAGACCTGGTCCTCCTCCATCAGGCCACGTCCTCCTCCATCAGACCTGGTCCTCCTCCATCAGGCCACGTCCTCATCCCAGAGAAAGACCTCTCCACCTTCTCCAGCCAAACCCACAGACAGGACATCCGTCACGCTGAGGTTTCTCCCAAAGTCTCTGCACGCTGTCTCAATTGATCCACACTGTGAATATGAGGGGGAAATGTGTGTCATAAATGCTTTAGACAATAAGAAATATGAAGTTAACTGTAAGGAATGGCTCATTCTTTTTTAAATAGACAAAACTATTACTGTATTTCAATATCTCATGTCTGAAAGTTTAATTTAAAAGAAGAAGAGGCCCCAAAAATAAAGATTGGTATATCAATAAATGTAGTTGATTGTGTCTTTTTAATTGTTTAAAGTAGATAGAACTGGTACTTAAGAGTTTGAATACAGTTTGGTTGCGGAGGAGGCACACAGGTAAGAGCATATAGCTACCATCACATGTAACTAAGCTTGACTTGAATTTATTAAAAGTATAATTAAGTAACAGCAACAAATCAATAACAAATCGTGCAAAAATGTGAATCTTTGCTGGGTCCACTGTTGAATTTACCACATATTGTATGTTTTAGAAACCTTAAGGCATGTATAGATTTGTATGCAAGTAATATCCCAAAACTCAATAAATACCGTAGATTATTATTGAAAGTTATGCTGAATAGTTTCATGTTCACTTACCTTAAAGAGCCTATGACACGGTTTTCCCCCATCATCCAAACCCATCAATTTGAGTACATATTGTCCCCTTGAAAACCGTTACTGAACTGATTTTGGATATTTGTACTTTGATAACCATTAATCTGCCTTCAATGTTGACAATTTTCTGGATCTTCTCGCGGATTCTTCAAGTCCCGCCAAATGATGGGTGACGTCATTGCGGGCACAGCGCTCCAGCTGCACCGTCCAGGATCCCAGCATCTGCATGTAAACCTTTATATATATACAGTCAGATGTAACCGCACGACGGCGCACACAGCAGCAAGCTCAGACAGCGATGACAGGTTAATGTTGAACGTGTCTGAGAGCTCATGTGAGGCTGAAGGATCGGTTTATGTTGCATCTGTTACAAGTTTAGGAATAAGGTGCGTCAATATGGGCGATCATACGGTCATGTAGCCAGTGGTGGACTGGGACTAAAAATCATCCCAGGACTCTCGACCGGCCCACTTCGGTACCGCTAGTAAATTGTCAAACCCTGGATATGTTTGAGTAACAAACAAACTAACAACAACAAACTAACAAACGAGATCTCGCTAAGCGGTCCTACGACGCTGGTTATCAACTCGGTAAATCAAGCCAGGGTTTCTCTCTCCAGCTGAGAGCGCGTTCACGTCTAAGACACGAGTGGATCTGACTTTAATTACATTTGTCTCGAGTGTTTCGTCAACATAATGTGTTAAATAATACTTCTGCATATAGTCTGTGACACTGTGAGTGTTGCACGGCCAGATGAGGCTGGAGAAGCTGACTCAGATAAGGAAATATATGATATATTATGATATTATATGATCGATGATCTGATTGATGATGTAATATGAATGATAAGTGCGACACGTCGGCGTCTTCTCTGCATACGGCAGTTTAAACTGTATTTCCTTTATCCTGTAATATGACTTGAGAGATTTAAACTCCGCACACTGAGTTGATCTCTTTTCTCAGCGTCAGGTAAAAGAAGTTATTTAGCCTTCTCAAACCTGAGCCTCACGCGCCGCCTATGGGGGATGTGCTAGTTACTTATCCGACCGGCCCACTTCGGTACCGGCCCATCGGGATTCGTCCCGATGGCCAGTCCGCCACTGCACCCAGCCCACATAAATTGTCAACGGGGGGAGCCTCGCTGCGGGGAAACGGTGGACCTAGTGTCCCGATCGGAGTGGGAATAATAATAATAATCCGTGCATTTTATCCATTAATTTCCCCAACATTGTGGTAAAAAAAACACACGTTTAATCCATGTTGTTGGTGTACTACAACTACAAAAAGCATCGGTTTGTTTTCTCATCAGGAAATGCAGACCGGCTCAAACAAACGATCATTTAATGTATCATATGTTCGCCGAATTGACATGAAAGCACTAATAAATGTAGTTTCATCCACTTGAGTTTACAACCACAAAAATAATCGATTTGTTTTTATATCACATCCGACGGGAGGAAATTCAGCAGCTCTCACTACCGATTTTTAATCCTAATGTAATCATCATCTTCACCACGATCATTTATGTTTATGTCGCCGAATTGACATGAAAGCACTGACAAATATGAATATACTGTAGTCAACTTCATTAAAACGTTATTAACGTGCCTAATCTCAGTAATTCACCATTTCTACGCATGACACAACACACTTTGTCCGTGTTTGGCTCTCGAAGCGTTCCCGCATTGACGTCACTTCCGGCTTCCCCCAAAACTTCAAAATGAGTCGAAGGAATTTCCCCGCGATGTTCGAAATTATTGATATTTAACGGAACGGTATCGCTTTTTCTTTTTTAAACTGACGGTTCGAGATTACTAGTAGCCCAATATTTCATTGCACAACAGTTGTTGGGATGGTGTCACAGGCTCTTTAAGCAACGTAAAACGTGCAGACCGGGGGGAATACAAATACTTGTATTTCTCTTTTTTGGTTTGCAAGGGTGTCACCTTCCGCGGAGCCCATTTTCTGTAGTATTATCCTAACAGAGAAAACAAGAGGGAACAACCCTTATTTAGGTTTTTTAAAAAGTGACAATATCAGCTTGCATTCATCCGACAAAAATACGACACAGGGTATTGTCTAATTGCTGGTTGTCTTGTGTTTTTATGGGATTTGGATAACGGATTTATTCTATAAAATATTTTGAATGGTTTTCACTTAATACTGTTATAAAGTCGGCTGCGGACAGCCGGGCTGTAGTAAATAGTGCAGCAGATCTACACAGCTAGCTCGCTAGTTAGCATTATTAACGTCAGCTATTTATGTACATTTTCAAGTTCTGCTTGAAAGCAAGTTCCTGCAAACTGTTCAAACAAACGCTTCAACTTGTACCATTTATAATCTGTATGTTTGAATATGGATCTTAAATCGGCGTGACGTTGAAGCAGCTGCAGTTCCTTTAAGCATACCGTTAGCATTTTGCTTCTGGCAACTAGATTTATGATTTGAAAATTATGCGTCTCAACCACAGACCTTATTTCCAGCTAGTTTCAAACCATATTGCAATATCTACGTCAACGTTATTTCTGGAACCAACTGGAAATGTGAGATTCATATTTTTCAGATATACAGATCTTATAGTGAGGTTAATCTCATACAGTACTCTGCTCTTCAACACTAATGTGACGCTAGCTGTCTGCATCGTCGAGCATAGCTATTTTAAATTAACAATAACAATGCATACAGTTACCTAACTAGCAAGCTAACTAATGTACAAGCATGACCTTATTTTACCAACCTCACGAGAAGCCTTATGTTTTACAGTATAATCCTTCTCAATGTGTTACACTTCTCCATTATGTTTTAACTTGTATGCTACGGATAGCATCGTTAGCACAGATGTAGCTTCGCCTCGCTTGTTAGCTGAATAAAAAGACAAGTAAGAAATAAAGTGCTTGAAGTATACTTACCGAATAAACTGCATTAATGGACGGTCTGTTTGAACCGCAGAGCCATACGATAAGTGCGATATTTCAATGAAGAATACTCCACCAGGCATCAACACAACAAACACTTCGGAGTAGCAGCCTGGAGCTAATGAAGCTAACGGGGCTAGCAAAGAGACCACTGACTTCCGTTACATTAGAATGACATCCGTTACATTAGAATGACTTCCGTTACAGCAAGAATCCCCTCACAGACACATAGGTGAAACACATGCACATTCCCTACTGAGAACCTTTCAGTAAAATGTTTTTCAGGAGTGTGTGTGTGAGGTTAATTTTCAGTATTGTGTGTGTGAGGTGTTCAGTAGTGAACGTGAGATGATTTCAGTAGTGTGTGTGTGTGAGGCTTAATTTTCAGTAGTGTGTGTGTGAGGTGTTCAGTAGTGAACGTGAGATGATTTCAGTAGTGTGTGTGTGTGAGGCTTAATTTTCAGTAGTGTGTGTGTGAGGTGTTCAGTAGTGAATGTGAGAGGATTTCAGTAGTGTGTGTGCAAGGCCAGATGTTTTCAGTAGTGTGTGTGTGAGGTGTTCAGTAGTGAATGTGAGAGGCTTTCAGTAGTGTGTGTGCAAGGCCAGATGTTTTCAGTAGTGTGTGTGTGAGGTGTTCAGTAGTGAATGTGAGAGGATTTCAGTAGTGTGTGTGTGAGGCTTAATTTTCAGTAGTGTGTGTGTGAGGTGTTCAGTAGTGAATGTGAGAGGATTTCAGTAGTGTGTGTGCAAGGCCAGATGTTTTCAGTAGTGTGTGTGTTCATAGCTTAGGCTACGAGGTTACTTGTACAGGTTGAGGTTGTACTCGGCTGTTGCTTGGCGTGGCGAGAATATTGCTCCACTTTCTCCGGCCCCCGAGATTGGGCTTCCAGTAGCTCTGGAGAGAGCTTTCGCACCTGTGGCCACTAACGGTCATCATGTCTCTGCTTTGTTTCAAGACCCGCATCAGAGCTTTTGAATGGTGCTACTTTTCCAGTTGGTCTGCCTGCTCTTCACGTAGCTCTGCATGTCGTCGTTTAGGTGCTTTCTGGAGATTCTTTCACACACACATACAGGTATTGGGGCCGAGGGCGACACCGTACTTCCGGTATCCGCCATTTCACGCAAGGTGCAAGCAGAATTTCCTAGTCTATTGCCTTAATCAATATCTAGTCAACTCTAAAATACCACATATATGCATTGGCATGATAATATTATTGTGACAAGTGGGGTATTCACCTGGTGTTTCCAGAAGATAGACGTAGATGCAGCCAAAATCGACCGAAGGCCACTTTCGAGGGTCGTTTTCCCATACATCTGCACGCAGTCTGTAAGGGCAATCCGACAACCCACACAGCTCTAGTTTACGCTGGTAACGACCTAGAGCACACCCCTCAAGTCCAGAGATGTAATCCGAAGACATGCAGCGATTTCTTCGGTCGTTAATTCAGAAAAAAAATCTAGTGCGCTCTGCCGGCTGCGTTAGCTAGCTGTTTATATTAGCACCTCCAGGATATTTGTACCTCCAGGAAAATAGCTTATTGATATATATATATATATATATATATATATATATGGCGCGCGTTGCATTGTGGGTAGCTCGTGACGTCACTGTGTGTGAAAGAATAGGCACTCCTCAATCCACTCCTCCATCGTAAGACCCCCCCGGAGGTCAAACTTAATCTTAAATGTTTCCATCTTATGCTTTGTAAGTTTGTTTCGTAACGGAAGAAATGTATATTTATAAAACGGACAAGTCAAATCAAGCAATCTGATTGGTTGATAGCATTTTTGCGGACCTTTTTGATTACAGATTTGAAAACATCGTTGCTTGCTTTAAAAGTAGCACAATTAATTATGTCAAACCTTGGAAAGTATCTAGATATCCCTGCCCTAATGCCAAAGGAACTGCACACTGAATATGTGTTGCCGTTTGATGTCTATGTCTGGACCGCTGCGTAAAAAGGAGGGTTTCTGCCCGTTACTTCTCCGCTCAACAGATTGCTTGATTTGACTTGTCCATTTTATAATGTTTGATATTGACACCAAACCGATGGGAAAACCCCACAGCAACACAGAAAAGATGGTCATAACATGACCCAGCGGTATAGTTAATAAACAAATAATATCAAACAATATTCACTTTATTTTGAATGTTTTTTAATCAGGCAAAATCCTGTTAATATACACAAATCAATAGATTACATTTAGTGACTATAAAACTAAATGCCGTGAGACTGGGTTGGATGGGAGGAGGGTAAACAGTCTGTTTGGGAGGGGTCCCTGATCATTCGGTGAGTCCGCCACAGAGAGCAGACAGAAGACAGACAGACAGACTGCCTGGTGGGCCTCAGCAGTATTGGTGAACACAGGGTCTGTCTCCTCTGGTGGTGCAGTGCAGGAGATGTTTTGGTGGAACTTGGGACGTACAGTTCTAAGGTTGGGGTGATTTAAATTACACAATAATAAATGCCCTACCTGGATGTGCAGTTTGTTGTTTGCTTATAGCAGCTAGAAGTTCTTTCATTGCTAGCATTCGGGGGTAGAGAAACAGCAGGGACAAAAGTAGATGGAATCCTCTAGGATTTCTCACTGTTGGGTGACATAGTTTGCTAGACTTCGGTGACCTGACTATCTCTTGCCGTAATTGAACTTTGTTTATTTGGTATTGAGGTCATCCAAAAGTAATGTAATGTCTCAAAATCACATTGCTTTTTCAGACTTTACAAGGCTACTGTCTAGATCTTTGCTTCTAAAAAATGTGCGTCGCTAAGTTCCTCGTACTACTTGTGTACTTTAAATCTGAAGGCATCCTTTATAATTTGCTTGTGATTTGTGAAGTTGTCCGTCTTTCTTGAAAAATCCAAAGTGTTGCCAAACGTTTGATTTGTAGGTATTTTTCGGTGCGCTGTTTTTCTCCTTTTCCTCGACTTCCATGTGTGTTGATAACTGAGACTCTCGGCCTCCGTAGTGCGAAGCAGAGCTCAACGATCGTCTCTGCTGAGTGCTGACAGGATGAGGGGATATGATATGAATGAATCGTTTTTTTAGCGATGCAAAGACGCTACAATCGATGCATCGCGAGTTCATCCCAAACTGTAGCCGATGTGCACTCTTTCAACCGGTGCACTCGCATCTTAAACGTTAATGCCGGTGCACCGATGCGAATCGGTGAATCTTTACATCCCTAGTTCCCGGTGTAAGAAGACTCACAAAGTGTCAGGAAATAAAACCCTCTCTCTTTTCCTCCTTACCCTCATCTCTAAAAACGGGGGTACAATGGAGCTGATCCAGATTTGATGCGGTCATGATGACATTACTCAAATGTGGGCGGGCTTTACGCCCATGGCCCTAACCCAGAATCTATGGCTATGTATTTTGTTATATTAGCACTGTTTTCTTCTGTAAATGAAACACTAACAGTAGCCATGTAGTACCTCCACAACCTCTACCATGCTGTCTTCCTGGTGTCAGGCCAGTGGCCGATTTGACCTCTGAGCCGACAGCAGACATCTCCAGAGAATATCAGGCAGCCATCCCCACAGACTATGAGTGTTCTGCTCTGTGACAGACAGGAATGATAAGAGTCGCCAGACAGCACGTTCCCCATCACCATGCAGTCAAATCCTGCAGTACAATACAAGGTCACACTCCCAAAAGGCCCCCTCCCCAGATTCTGTCTGTTTACATTTCCCAGCAGAGTCTTTGACATCCCACATAGCGCATTGGACATTCTTTTCAGGGTCACTTTGAAGCTTTTACAACATTGTGATAAAAAATAAAAGCGTTTGTAATTTTCCATTCAAAGAGTGACCAAAGAGAAAGAAAGCGTATGTTATCTGTTTCACTCATGACCTTATTAGTGACAAGACACCATGACAGAGATCAGTGACTGCCTGATGCCTTCACTTTCTCTCTTCTGACATATTGCACTCTTGAACATTTCAAGAGGCACAAACATTTCCTAGCTGTCCGTCAAGCTGATGAGCAGTTCTTTTTTTGTTTTATTTGAATTAAACTTGAACACAGTATACACAACTAGTTCACGTTTGACCTATAGATAATAGTTTGGCAAAACAAAATACAAGACACTTTTCATGGAGCTCTCAATAACTTCTCACATTGTTCATGGATGGTTCATCAGTGACCTATGACTGACACACTCTTAAAAGCTCCGGAGAGACCTAGTGAGTGGACTTGATCATAGATGACTTAACCATAGATAACTCACCTGGTTGGAAGAGATCTTGGCCTGGGCCAGTTGAAGAGTCCGCACCTCCTTCTCAACACTTTAACAAAGTGCGAGCAGACCCCGGATCATACTCTCCAAAGTGTTAAACCAACGCTGTATTAGCATTGTTATAGCTAAAGCCTTCTAGTTCCTTATAGTTGGACATAGGTGAAGGATGATAAACCACCTCCCTGATTCTTTGGTGTAACCCTTATTCGCATATGTTTCCGTACACGTTACGCCAGAGACGTGCACAGACATTTGGAGGGGCTATTGCTCTAAACTGGAAAAAGGTACCGGCACCAATACAATATGTAAAACATGTCATCACACACAGCGATAAAGAACATAAATAATAAAAACGTACCTGGTTTAAAACACTTTTGTGGTCATACTATCCATTCAAAATGTTGCGGGCAATTAAGAAGAAGAAGAAGAAGAAGAAGAAGAAGAAGAAGAAGAAGAAGAAGAAGAAGAAGAAGAAGAAGAAGAAGAAGAAGAAGAAGAAGGCTGCTAACGCTTCAATAATTGTATTGCTGTGACCGAGCACCACGCCATTGAAACATCAACTTTGTTACAATTGTATTTCACCTTGCTCTGTGTTTCTAAAGCATATTTTAAAACGGGGACAGATTGAGCCGGGGATTGGCCCCCAAAGCCAGGGCAGGCAGGCATTTGCTATGATCACCGTCCATAGCCAGGAGGGCTTTCCTTTGCTTCCAGCTGTCAGATTGTAAACAAAGTCACGTGACTGGTGGCAGATGACAGCGCGGACAAGGTGTGTTTTATTGCAGCGAGACGCTCCAATACTAATTGTGGGTTTATCATGTTGATTCGGCCACAACAGAAGAAAAAGACTTTTGCTCTCTCCAGAAGGGCAGGCCAGCCAAAGAGGGGAAAAGGGCCGATGCCCGGGCAACATTAGCTCGTACCTGTGCACGTCCCTGCGTTACGCGTCCGTACACGTGTCCATGGCTGCGTTCCCTAACTCTTGGCCTTGTTTTCTAGCATGTGAGAGGAGTTTTTACTGTTGTTCATGTTCCTATTGTAACTTCGTACCCCATTCATTTTAGAGAATGTGAAGAATAGTTTACGTGAACCTCCTAAAGTAGGCCTTTTTGTTCTACCCTGAATTCCACATTTTTTGAGGCCTTGCTTTTGACCTAGTTCACAAAGTCCTTTATTATATTTCACGCAACATATCCTAATAAAACAATAGCATGCATTCCCACATCTAAAACAATAAAGAGCTTGTATGTCAGTTCAACGTAATGTAAAGTGACGTATTACCTATATGTCACATTGCAGTAGGCAACCAACCCCCCGTCTGTCCGTCGTCGTCTGTCCGGCTCGTATGGTGCCTGGAAGTCGCTCAGACTGTGATCATGGCCGTGGTCCACGACTACGCAAACAGGCAGCCAATGACATCATATTTCACCATGTGTGTGTGTGTGTGTGTGTGTGTGTGTGTGTGTGTGTGTGTGTGTGTGTGTGTGTGTGTGTGTGTGTGTGTGTGTGTGTGTGTGTGTGTGTGTGTGTGTGTGTGTGTGTGTGTGTGTGGTGTGTGGGGGGGGGGGGGGTTGCTCAGAGAGTGACACCTCTGGTCACTGTGACACTCTCTGTCTCCCCCCCACTTTGGCGCTCCAAGTCGGATCTCACAGTCCTAATGAGTGTGTGTCGGGCCTTCCTCTGCAACAGCTTTATGTTCTCTCACGTTCACTCCGACAACGGGATCCTTCCTCCTGAGTGATCATTGAAACATCAGGGTTACTTACTTATTGAAGACAAATCATATTCTCATCACTCTGATGAATATGTTGATGTCTCACTAGTTTTGTTGCATTGATGTTCACACTTCCAAAATAATTTGGAAAGGTGCGCTGGTTTAAACACACACACACACACACACACACACACACACACACACACACACACACACACACACACACACACAGACCAAAAATAAAGAAAAAGCGACATCAAGAAGAAACACACATTTGTATCCCGTTGCAGAACCCTAACACAACACTCGATCACACCAACTGGAGCCCCGGGGGTGTTAAAAGCAAGCAGGGCCATGTTCCCCTTTATTGTTTCAGCTTTCAGAGTTGGGCCAAAAAGAAAGAAAGGTCTGTCTGACCAAATGACCTATTGCAGGCAAAATAATAGAAAAGGCAACGTGCCGCATCAATGGGTCGGAGTGACGATAGCATTACTTCTTACTGACAAGTTGCATAAGTCACTTCTCATGTAGCTGTGTTTGCTTGGGATGCGGAAGGACAGAGAATGCCACTGCTGAGGAATGCTCCCTGATGCTGATAGGACGGACTCCCCACTGCACACACATCGGACTCACGTGCACACGCAGGCAGATAAACACAGAGGGACACGGTGCTATAAATAAGTCTGTGGTCCTGTGAGGTCAAGTGGAGTGCAGCCTAGCAGATACCGACTGTACCCAGAAATCAGTCTGTGTCGCCCGCTTCAACCACTGAACCTGGATCAGTTTAAACGACCCTTGAACAAAACAAAAAGCATCTGAGCTGGCATAACGTCTGGACAGCATGTTGTATTCTGCCGGACAGACGTCTGGGGGAGGAGGGGTCCACAACCCTCCTCCTTCAGACAAACAAAAACATAGCTCCGGTCAGAACGGCTGTCAGGCGGTTTCAACCGAGCCGTTTGTTCTGTTCTGAGCCAGATAGCTAAATATGTGCACGAGTGGGTCTTCCGTAGTTCTGGTGGACCTGCAGTGATGCTGTGGTTCTGTCTCACCGTAACTCGCGGTGGAAGGGATTTGTGAGAGCTGTTGGAACCCTTCACTTCCTTCTTGTGCAGGCTTATTGTAGGGTCTCTATGAGGTTATATTTGTCTCAATAATGTGTGTGTGAACATAACAATAATGTGTGTGTGAATGCATTCAAAAGATTAGCAAACTCCCAAAAGGGATTTTCAAATGTAAAACGGATCTGCAAATACGCAAAATGTTTTCACAAATAAAAAAAAGATCTGTGAATACTATATTAGTTAAACAAAAGGAATGTGTGAGTCTCTCTCTAACATTGACAACTTTAGATCAGGCATTTGTGAATCAATCTTTTATTTGTCGACCGAAAATGCGCTTCTGGATCGTCTTTTCACACACACAGTTTTGAGACAAACTTTCTGCCCTTTTTTTACATTTACAAATCACACATTTACACACATCATTTTTATGTTCACACAAATATTATTGAGACAAATATAACCCCATAGGTCTCTACACGGTCAGGCTACTCAGAAATCATCATGTGGTTGGCCAGTGGCGGTATACATGTTCACCAACAGTCTGATGACAGATAAAGCTGCATGAAATGTATGATGATATCATGTGATTTGATCACGTGATGGGGCAATTTATCTCATGTCTCTGAGAGGGGGGGGCGTTGATGCCCCCGGTAAATACAAATGTACTCTGGGATCATTTCAACTACTCATGAATAATATTTCATTCATTTTCCCTTAATTGGTTCTCTTTATAATGCTGTCCAAATGTTGGTAACGGACCCACACATGACCAACATCGACGTCGCCTATGACTTATTGCAATGGGAACCACATAAAGCCACAGCCCTTGGTAATAGGCAGGAGTTAGGGTTAGCCGTGCTGACCCTAACAGTGTAGACTTGTTTTTTTAAACCAACTCACAAGTTTGCATCCCCACTCCCCCCATCCCCACTCCCCTCCATCCCCACTCCCCTCATCCCCACTCCCCCCCATCCCCACTCCCCCCCCCACTCCCCCCACCCCACTCCCCCCCCCCTCCCCCCCATCCCACTCCCCCCCTCCCCACTCTCCCCCATCCCCACTCCCCCCATCCCCCCCCCCCCCATCCCCACTCCCCCCCATCCCCACTCCCCCCATCCCCACTCCCCCCCATCCCCACTCCCCCCTCCCCACCCCCCATCCCCCCTACCCCCATCCCCCTCCCCCCATCCCCACTCCCCCTCCCTCCACCCCCCCCATCCCCACTCCCCCCTCCCCACTCCCCCTCCCCACTCCCCTCCTCCCCACCCCCACATCCCCAATCCCCCCATCCCACCTCCCCCCCCCCCTCCTATCCCCACTCCCCACCCCCATCCCCATCCCCCCCACTCCCCCCATCCCCCACTCCCCCCATCCCACTGCCCCTCATCCCCACTCCCCCCCCATCACCCACTCCCCCCACATCCCCACTGCCCCTCAGTCCCCCACTCCCCCCCCATCCCCACTCCCCTCCATCCCCACTCCCCCCATCCCCAACGATGTAGGAGGTGAAAGAAAGTGTCCTGCGTCTCTCCTGCAGCAGAACCTGCTGCACAGGGTTCTGTCCACACTTTGTGAGGGACGCTAACATCGAGAACACGCTCCTGTCTCTCAATATCTCTCAGGCCTATTGGAGAGATGTTTAAAGGGTGAAACATTTATAATTCATGAAACTGATGGCAAGACATTGACAATTGTCTCATGTGAAGGGCTCGTAACTCCCTCACTGAGTTGGCGCTGAACTGGGGAGACATGTTGTGCTCGTGGGGTATTTCAACCAGACTGCTTTATCTAAAACACAAAAAGACTAAAACACTACTGTCATTGTGATCTAGATGTCTGTACAACGGGCCAATAAACATGCTGTACTCACGTGTTGCTTTATGGACTATGTGTTTTCAACATGCAACAGCACATGACTTATTGCATGTGCTGTATGCATCACACAGCAGAGCAGTAATGCCGGACGCCCTGCTGCAGTATGTAATGTACACAATATGCACTTGAATCTGTCTGTTTTTGTTCATCACACACACACACACACACGCACACACACACACACACGCACACGCACAACACACACACACACACACACACACACACACACACACACACACACGCACACGCACACGCACACACACACACACACACGTACAGCTCCAGACAGTTCAGATGAGATGTGTCACATCCAATGACATAGGGCCCAATTAAAGGGGAGGATTAAGGCAGGGCTGGGTGACCTCTGCAGGAATCTCTCTGAGACGCTGTGTGTACACTGTCAAGCCAGACAGACCTCCCCTTTAAGCACTTTCACCTGCTAATTAATATGCAGGATGTGTGTGTGTGTGTGTGTGTGTGTGTGTGTGTGTGTGTGTGTGTGTGTGTGTGTGTGTGTGTGTGTGTGTGTGTGTGTGTGTGTGTGTGTGTGCTCATTCAGCACACACACACACACACACACACACACACACACACACACACACAACAAGACAAATGTCAGTGATAGATGTGCAGCCTGAGAAGCCTCTGTGTAAATATTTGACTGGAGCATATTGTCCGGGTGTTCGGAGCTCGCTCCAGCGCACGTCGTCAGCACAGCGCTACAGCAAACAGATAGGCCATGTCATGTGTTACATTAAACCATGATATGTTTTGCTGTGTGCATGGAACTGCAGTGTGTAGAGGCTCCACTGCAACACAAGCCGAGCAGTGTTTATGGTGTGAAGAGATTAGAATGGAGACAGAAGCAGTGAGCTGTTCCTCAAAGCTCTCAATGACTGATTAGTGCTGAGCCACTGAAGGTGCTACACAACGTGGAGAACACCTGGAGTAATCACACACTTCTTGTTTGCTATGATTGTTATTTGCAGTAGCAGTAGGAAACTGATGGATGTTTTAAGGTAATAATAACTTGGGTAACAAAGTCAAGCCAGATACGGGCTTGTGGGGATAAAAGGAGGAGGCATGGAGATTCAATGATGTGCTGAATTCAGGTCACTAAACACTTTGTAACCTCAAACACTAATATGAAGGATTTGACATCCTAGGGCCCATGGACTTTATCTGATGGTGAGAAGCAAGCAGACGTCAGAAGTTCTATTGCATAATATTACATGCAGAGCCGGAATATAAAAGTCTCCCTGACTTGTATTTTGTTTGTTTCATTTTTGCAAACCCAGAGATGTGAGAATACAAGCTTATCATATAAGCCAGCTTTACGGCTGTTTGTAGTGTGTTTTTAAATTGGACAAAGCCAGTCTTTATGCTAAGCTAAGCTAATTGTGTCCTGGCTGTACAGTAGCTCCAGGTTTAACCAGTGGCGAGCGCGCACAGCCAAGTAACGAAGAACAATCACCCTTAATTTTGGAACACAACACAAACAGGCAATTTTGTTAAAACCGGCACAGCGGCTAATTAAAAATATGTAACGATTCATTTGGGGATACGGTTATAGGCAGAATGAATTAAGTCGGCACGGCAGGACTTTGAAAATAACTTTGGCGTACCTTTGTTGATCCTGTCATCCAGTTGTATTGGTATATGGTATTAAAATGCCTCTCAAAACTCCTTGAAGATACACAAGTCCACGGTTTTCTTTCATTTGTGATTTGTATTTACCGCCATTCAAATGACAGCGTTGTTTTCCCCCCGGAATCGTCATTTCGCCCGGAAGTGACGCATTTATCACTCTCATCTAACTGACGTTAGCCAGCATGAAATAATGCTAACTAGCTACTTTCCCCCTAGCTTGATAGCGGGCGGAACTTGTGATAAAGTTTGCGATAATAAAGCCCACCCACCCATTTAACCCTTCACATTCCAACAGAAACTGAATAGGCAGGTTTGAAGGGTTTATTCTTCAGAATAATTTTGTATATTGATTGTCTGTAATAATTGTAATTACGAATTAATACAATTAAATCAAGTAATTTAGGTATAACTAATGAAACATTTTGTTTTTGGGGTTTTTTATATAATTTTTTGGAAAATCTTATGCTGCGTTCACACCGGACTCGATGCGATGTTTGGGGGCGGCGCGATTACATGTAAAGTCAAAGCAGAAACGCAGACCAGTGACGTGATCTCGCGGTAGCCAATCAGCGGTGAGTATCTCAGCCTGCCGTCACTGGCGTTCAACCAGAAAACATCAGCCGTTAGCTGTTAGCAGTTAGCACACAGAGATCACAGCTCCTCATATCTGTTCAGAAACTGGACAAAAGTTAAACAAGTACAAACCACAGACTGTCTGTGTCATGGCGAATACAGTCGCTGGTTTATTTATGTCTGTAGGCCGTTGTTGTGAGTGTGGAATGAGCATATACAACGTTAGCTTAGCCTGGTCGACCCGATCTTCATTCAGAAAACACGCATTTTAAAAGGTTTTTCGCCTGCCGTCTTGTCAGCAGACTTGTCAAAGCATTAATTCATGGTTTTTACTAACCGGTATCAGTATGTTGTTACTTCGGCATCATTTTGAAACGTGTATTACAATTAAATCACGGTCAAATATGTTCATGTTGTTTTTGTTGTAGCTCCCGAGCGAGCGCGTCTTGATTGAAGGATGCGAGTAAACACAGCTGACAGCCGCTCAGGGCTCTGAACTCCGCTAGACGCTCAGGGCTCTGAACTCCGACAGACGCTCAGGGCTCTGAACTCCGACAGCCGCTCAGGGCTCTGAACTCCGACAGACGCTCAGGGCTCTGAACTCCGACAGACGCTCAGGGCTCTGAACTCCGCCAGACGCTCAGGGCTCTGAACTCCGACAGACGCTCAGGGCTCTGAACTCCGCCAGACGCTCAGGGCTCTGAACTCCGACAGACGCTCAGGGCTCTGAACTCCGACAGACGCTCAGGGCTCTGAACTCCGCCAGACGCTCAGGGCTCTGAACTCCGACAGACGCTCAGGGCTCTGAACTCCGACAGACGCTCAGGGCTCTGAACTCCGACAGACGCTCAGGGCTCTGAACTCCGCCAGACGCTCAGGACTCTGAACTCCGCCAGACGCTCAGGGCTCTGAACTCCGACAGACGTCCGTCTGCTGGAGGAAGGGGAGCTGGATGAAGTCTGAAGAAGAAGAGCAGCCTCTCTGCTGCTGGCCGACTGCACTCAACTCAGCACTTATTGTTGTGTTCTTCAATAGATTAAAGTCAAATATTGTACTTTTTACTCTATATATCTTTTGACAATATTAGTTTCTGGTCATTCAGATTTTTTTTAAGGTTCATATTATTAATGCAAAAATGTAATTAAATAATACATGATGTACTATTATTGATGGAGTTACATGGCAGTATTAAAAGCAATTAAAGTAATGTTATCCTTAACCAGCTGCAACATTTAAATAATGACCAAATGAATGCATCACTAATCCAGTTATATAAAAAAATGGCCACTTTGAATAAAGAGTACTTTAAGATGTGGTACTTCAGTCTATTTTGCTGCTAATACTTTTGTATTTTTACTTAAGTATAATTTTTATTGCAGGACTTTTACTTACTGCAGTATTATTACTTTTACTTAATAAGTATAAGATAGTACTTCTTACAACACTGATCATAATGAATACGTTTTTTAATCACACTTTAAATGTTTACTGCATTTGATGAAGCTTCTACTTGATACTAGTTGGACACACCTCAATGGGAGTCAATACAGTTGCTTGGCAGTTGTAAGCATGTACACCTGCGGTCACTTCTACTCTATATGCTGTAAGAAGGCAACATATGAAGCGTCCCCTGCTCCTGCCTCCTGGCTGTGCTGCCTGTCTCTATCTTGATCTTCTCCTCCTCTCTCCTCGAATGACAGCAGCTGATAGGCAGATATATTTACACGGTGGCAAGGGAGGAAGAAGTCATCAGCCAAGCCCTGTCCAGCCCCCGGGCTGAGGCAGGCGGGGCTAAAAGGAAACCCTGGCCCCGGAGCCCCTCCCCGAGCGGGGCATATCTGAGCTCTGTGCCGGGCCTGCTCTCAGTTCTCAGCTGGATGGGATCAAAGCTGCACCACCAGACTTCCACTCTGCTCCTCCTCTTTCACTTTCCCTCTGGAGCTGTTGATAAGGCGAGGGTCCACTCCATCTCCTCTCAGTCTGGAGTCCAGAGGGGGCAGGGGGGTCCAAGTGTGTACCGCTTTTCGAGTGTACACTTTATTTTGCAACTTTTGAACACTGGAACTGTACTGTAAGCATTATGACTCTTCTGGGCTCTGAGCACTCCATACTGATACGAAGCAAGTTCAGATCAGGTGAGTGACATGAGGCTTGTTTGTTCCTGTGTATGCACTGATCAGGTGCTTGTATACACACAGTGTGCCTGTGTACACAATGGTATCTGTAGTGTCTTTAATACACTGCGAGCATGTGGCTGTATAGGAGGAATACCAGAGGAAGCCCTGAGCTCCGTCACTCTGATCAATATGCAGCCTTCCTGGTGTCCATCCCGTCCTGTAAGGGGGGTCCGGGCCAGGTCAGCGCACTTGTTGCCTGCCTGCTAGCAGCTAACCTGCTGCTGGGGGGGGGGGCACGGGAGCGTTCCTCTGCTGCTCGGTGCTCGCTGATAAAGGCCCAGTACACACTGAGAAGGGTCAGAGGTTATCTTAATGAGGCTGATGGTGCTTGTGTGTGTGTATCGATGTGTGTACCTGCACATATCAAAGAGGGAGGTAGGGTCAAATCCCTTTAACACACAGCAGCTGGGAGGGCTTTGTATCCATCTGGCTCCTTTACTTACACGCACGCACACACACACACGCACGCACACACACACACACACACACACACACACACACACACACACACACACACACACACACACACACACACTTCTTAGTTGAGTGCATAGTGTGCGTTTGTGTTTGTGCGGTAGTACAGTGTGTGTATTCTGACCAACACTGCCCCCTCCCTGAGGGAAATGTAACTGATGCTGTGATGTGCAGGCGGGGGTGATGCTTTTCCTCTTGAGTTGTTTCGAGCAGATCTGCAGGGTGGGAATGTGTCCGGTGCTTCAGCAGCGTGACAGGCTGAAGGGCTGTGTGCAAGGAGCCTCACAAGGAGCCTCACATGCTCTACACAGCCTCTATCAGAGCATGGTAACATGGCGCAGGTGTATATATACTGTCTTTACAGCCCTGGTTGGTCGTCTACACCAGCCTGCTTACACATACAACTGATACGGCTGGTCAGGTGACTTTGTGAGTGAACACATGTTGTGCGTAAGAGAAATAGATGCGTCCATGAATCTTTCTGTGAAGATGATGTGAAGCTCCAAATATTGTCAGTAAGGAAACCATGAATTGGTCTCCTTCTGCAGCACACTTTGGGAACATTATTACAAGCCATGGGAACTGCATGGTTGAAGCTAAAGGGAAAGATACAGATCTCCTCTAAGTGCTCCCTGTGGACCGCCATTGTTGTGTGAATGTGTGTTACTGACTAGTTCTCATGCCGACTTGATGAACAGCTCAAAGGGCTGCGGCCCGTGAACTTGCTCACTGCCATGACCTGATAGTATGACTGAGGCACCAATTACTAGTGCAATCAAAACTCCAAGCACCACACACACACACAGACACAGACACACACACACACACACACACACACACACACACACGCGCACACACACACACACACACGCGCACACACACACACACGCGCACACACACACACACACACACACACACACGCGCACACACACACACACACACACACACACACACACACACACACACACACGCGCGCACACACACACACACACACACACACACACACACACACACACACACACACACAGCCACTGTCTTCAGCAGACACCAGTTTGGATAAGCTGCCACACCAACATGATCGATTAGGTATGAAACGATAATTGATTCATCCAAAAAATGAGAAAACGTTATTAAACACTGTCATTTATGAGGATTATCAACTTTATATTCATTTTGACTTTGCTTTTAGGATAATCATTTTGTGCTCATCATGTTACGCATTTACCGGCCAATCAGCTGGTGAGAAAAACCAATATTACTCCAATGAGCTATATCCTTGCTGACATGTATGGTAAACAACACAAGAGACAGGACGGATAACGAAAGGCACTGACCTGTGGGACGGGTCGCCTTTTATGCTCCACTTTCTTGTTTCCAACCAAATGTAAAGAGTTGACTTGAATCCCGTTGACTGAGGCTCCTGCACAGACTGTGTCCTCCTGCACCTCGACACACTGTCCTCTGACTGCCCAGAACCAAAGGGATGGGGAGCGCATGTGAGTGATGTCATATTGGGGATTCACTGAATGCAGCCGTATGTGACATTCAGGAACACCTGTGTATCAGATATGTGACAGTAGCAGTGCTCACCCCTTTACTCTCTTCATGACAGAAAGGCTGATGAAGTGGGTTTGGTGTCACGGGGCTCGACAGAAGCATCACATACCAACAGGAACACAACGCCTACAACAGGATGTGCTGGATGGGTTGTGCTAGAGCAGGGAGAAGTACTCAGATCTTTACGTTTTTTTTGCCAACCCCAACATGAGACAGAATCCCTTTGCAGATTTTTGGTGTTGTTTCCATGGTTACCTCCACTGCTAGCTGCTGTGTCTGTGGTTGCACGTCAAAAAGACATAGAGGGCAAAGTTGAAGCCATTAGAACTTTGGCAGAGCGGTTGTGGTGTCCAGGAGCAAAACAGATACAGCGACGTGGCTTGCCCCACATCGACAGCATGGCGTTCAGTAGGTGCGCTGTGTGAGGAGGTTCTTAAGAGAAAGCCTTTTCGTTAGAATGAGGGACAGCTAGGTGCGCCGTGTGAGGAGGTTCTTAAGAGGAAGCCTTTTCGTTAGAATGATGGACAGCTAGGTGCGCCGTGTGAGGAGGTTCTTAAGAGAAAGCCTTTTCGTTCAGAATGATGGACAGCTAGGTGCGCCGTGTGAGGAGGTTCTTAAGAGAAAGCCTTTTCGTTCAGAATGATGGACAGCTAGGTGCGCCGTGTGAGGAGGTTCTTAAGAGAAAGCCTTTTCGTTCAGAATGATGGACAGCTAGGTGCGCCGTGTGAGGAGGTTCTTAAGAGAAAGCCTTTTCGTTCAGAATGATGGACAGCTAGGTGCGCTGTGTGAGGAGGTTCTTAAGAGGAAGCCTTTTCGTTAGAATGATGGACAGTAGGGATGTCCCGATCACCTTTTTTTGCTCCCGATCCGATTCCGATCATTTGATTTTGACAATCTGCCGATACCGATTTTTCCCGATCCGATCTTTATGCAATGCATTAAGAGAAAAAAAAGGTAACAGATAACGGCTGGTCATCCAACGCGATGAATTCAGCTATCTTGGCTGTTATTGTGTTGGCCTTTTCACTGTTCTGGGGCAGTTTCTCTTTCCTTTTAAAAGCCTCTGAAAGTGTCGGTTGTTTCCGTGCCGTTACCTGAGTGGCCGCTGTGTACTCGCCGTGTTGTTGTTGGTGTTTGTTTCTCAGGTAGCGTATTAGATTGGTCCTGTTGAACGTAGCTCTGTTCTTTCCACCACGCGGAACCTCTGCCTTGCAAACATTGCATCTGGCTGTTACACTGCCTTCGCTTTCAATTTCATAATACTTCCAAACTCCTGACCTTTTCTCTGTCCCGACTCCCGAGTCACCAGCTGAACGTAGCCTCTCGTTAGCTTGCTGCTACTATTAGACACTGCGCCCACTCTGTTGCCAGATTTGAGAGAAATAAGCACCCAGGTGTATGAAAACAAGCCCAAAGAAAGCAACACATACATGATGTTGTGTAATTTTAAACCAAAACTAAGTCCTCAGGATGACTTTAAGACGTGAACATGGTCATTTTTGTTTTGTAACATTAAATAAATAAAAAATATTTTATATAAAAAAAAAAATTTTAAAAACCCGATCCCCGATTTTTTTCTCCCGATCCCCGATTTTTGGAAAATCACGTGATCGGCTCCGATCCCCGATCACGTGATCGGATCGGGACATCTCTAATGGACAGCTAGGTGCGCTGTGTGAGGAGGTTCTTAAGAGAAAGCCTTTTCGTTAGAATGATGGACAGCTAGGTGCGCCGTGTGAGGAGGTTCTTAAGAGAAAGCCTTTTCGTTCAGAATGATGGACAGCTAGGTGCGCCGTGTGAGGAGGTTCTTAAGAGGAAGCCTTTTCGTTCAGAATGATGGACAGCTAGGTGCGCTGTGTGAGGAGGTTCTTAAGAGAAAGCCTTTTCGTTAGAATGATGGACAGCTAGGTGCGCCGTGTAAGGAGGTTCTTAAGAGAAAGCCTTTTCGTTCAGAATGATGGACAGCTAGGTGCGCTGTGTGAGGAGGTTCTTAAGAGAAAGCCTTTTCGTTAGAATGATGGACAGCTAGGTGCGCCGTGTGAGGAGGTTCTTAAGAGAAAGCCTTTTCGTTCAGAATGATGGACAGCTAGGTGCGCTGTGTGAGGAGGTTCTTAAGAGAAAGCCTTTTCGTTAGAATGATGGACAGCTAGGTGCGCCGTGTGAGGAGGTTCTTAAGAGAAAGCCTTTTCGTTCAGAATGATGGACAGCTAGGTGCGCTGTGTGAGGAGGTTCTTAAGAGGAAGCCTTTTCGTTAGAATGATGGACAGTAGGGATGTCCCGATCACCTTTTTTTGCTCCCGATCCGATTCCGATCATTTGATTTTGACAATCTGCCGATACCGATTTTTCCCGATCCGATCTTTATGCAATGCATTAAGAGAAAAAAAAGGTAACAGATAACGGCTGGTCATCCAACGCGATGAATTCAGCTATCTTGGCTGTTATTGTGTTGGCCTTTTCACTGTTCTGGGGCAGTTTCTCTTTCCTTTTAAAAGCCTCTGAAAGTGTCGGTTGTTTCCGTGCCGTTACCTGAGTGGCCGCTGTGTACTCGCCGTGTTGTTGTTGGTGTTTGTTTCTCAGGTAGCGTATTAGATTGGTCCTGTTGAACGTAGCTCTGTTCTTTCCACCACGCGGAACCTCTGCCTTGCAAACATTGCATCTGGCTGTTACACTGCCTTCGCTTTCAATTTCATAATACTTCCAAACTCCTGACCTTTTCTCTGTCCCGACTCCCGAGTCACCAGCTGAACGTAGCCTCTCGTTAGCTTGCTGCTACTATTAGACACTGCGCCCACTCTGTTGCCAGATTTGAGAGAAATAAGCACCCAGGTGTATGAAAACAAGCCCAAAGAAAGCAACACATACATGATGTTGTGTAATTTTAAACCAAAACTAAGTCCTCAGGATGACTTTAAGACGTGAACATGGTCATTTTTGTTTTGTAACATTAAATAAATAAAAAATATTTTATATAAAAAAAAAAATTTAAAAACCCGATCCCCGATTTTTTTCTCCCGATCCCCGATTTTTGGAAAATCACGTGATCGGCTCCGATCCCCGATCACGTGATCGGATCGGGACATCTCTAATGGACAGCTAGGTGCGCTGTGTGAGGAGGTTCTTAAGAGAAAGCCTTTTCGTTAGAATGATGGACAGCTAGGTGCGCCGTGTGAGGAGGTTCTTAAGAGAAAGCCTTTTCGTTCAGAATGATGGACAGCTAGGTGCGCTGTGTGAGGAGGTTCTTAAGAGGAAGCCTTTTCGTTCAGAATGATGGACAGCTAGGTGCGCTGTGTGAGGAGGTTCTTAAGAGGAAGCCTTTTCGTTCAGAATGATGGACAGCTAGGTGCGCTGTGTGAGGAGGTTCTTAAGAGAAAGCCTTTTCGTTAGAATGATGGACAGCTAGGTGCGCCGTGTAAGGAGGTTCTTAAGAGAAAGCCTTTTCGTTAGAATGATGGACAGCTAGGTGCGCCGTGTGAGGAGGTTCTTAAGAGAAAGCCTTTTCGTTAGAATGATGGACAGCTATGTGCGCCGTGTGAGGAGGTTCTTAAGAGAAAGCCTTTTCGTTAGAATGATGGACAGCTAGGTGCGCCGTGTGAGGAGGTTCTTAAGAGAAAGCCTTTTCGTTAGAATGATGGACAGCTAGGTGCGCCGTGTGAGGAGGTTCTTAAGAGGAAGCCTTTTCGTTAGAATGATGGACAGGAAACATCATGCATCCTTCATGAGTGCAGATCACAGAGCCTCTCACAGCTCATTCCCTGCCGTTAGCTTTGAGCACGACAGGAAGCCCCACCTGGACATGCAGTGTGTGGACATGCAGTGTGTGGACATGCAGTGTGTGGACATGCGGTGTGTGGACATGCAGTGTGTGGACATGCGGTGTGTGGACATGCAGTGTGTGGACATGCAGTGTGTGGACATGCGGTGTGTGGACATGCGGTGTGTGGACATGCAGTGTGTGGACATGCAGTGTGTGGACATGCGGTGTGTGGACATGCGGTGTGTGGACATGCAGTGTGTGGACATGCAGTGTGTGGACATGCGGTGTGTGGACATGCGGTGTGTGGACATGCGGTGTGTGGACATGCAGTGTGTGGACATGCGGCTGCATCCAGTCTGCTGGAGGTGACAATGAGCAGGTTACCAGTTACATCTTGGGAAGAGCAGCGGATGCTGTGCTGGCTCTCTGTGACGCTGGGACCCCCATGTCATCTAAAGCCTAATATAGCTGTGCGATGATGGGCAGGGTCTGCATGGTGTTAGGTCATGGAGGGCACTACCATATGCCCCCAGGGGAACTGTTTCAAAAGTGATTACACCAAAGGTTTGAGAACATTCATAAAATGCTTGAATGTGAGAGGAAGCACCTGAGGGAGACCCTCAAGCAGGAAGTGGAGGAACACATCCTC